>NC_133660.1:148775382-149018646 GCF_037893015.1 Macrotis lagotis | reverse complement strand
TTTGTTATTTAATTGGGGGTTTTAATTTGTATTTTCTCTAATGTTTTAGTTGCATATTTAGTTCATTGATTTCCTCTTTCTCTAATTTATTCATGTAGGCATTTAAAGTTATAATATTTTCCCTTAGAGCCACCTTGAGTGTATCTCATACGTTTTGGTATGTTGTTTAATTATTGTCATTATATAGGATGAAATACGTAATACTTTCTATAATTTGTTATTTGATCCACTCATTCTTTAAAGTGAAGTTATTTCGTTTCCAGTTAGTTTTGGGTCTATATCTCCCTAGCCCAATATTGCATGTGATTTTTATTGCATTATGATCTGAGAAAGTTACATTCACTATTTCTGCCTTTCTGCAATTGATTATTAGATTTTTATGCCCTAGTACATGGTCAATTCTTGTATAAGTGCCATGTTAGTGCAGAAAAGAAAGTGTATTCCTTTCTATTGTCATTCAGTTTTCTCCATAGGTCTATCATACATAGGTTTTCTAACAATCTATTTAACTCTTTAAATGCATTCTTGTTTATTTTATAGTTACAATTATCTAAATCTGAGAGTCAGATGTTGTGATCTCCCATTAGTAGAGTTTTGCTGTCTATGTCCTCCTGTAACTCCTTCAAGGCTTCCTCTAAGGATTTGAATGCTATACCACTGGGTGCATACATATTTAGTATTGAAATTACTTTATGGTCTATGTTACCTTTTAGGAGGATATAGATTCCATCCTTATCTCTTTTAACACAATTTATTTTTGTAGCTTCTTTGACTGAGACAAGTATTGCTCCCCCTCCTTTTTTTTTTTCAGTTCAGCTGAAGCAAAATATATTTTGCTCCAACCTTTTACCTTTACTCTATATGAATTTCTCTTCTTCAAATGAGTTTCTTATGAGCAGCATATTGTAGGATTCTGGTTTTTAATAAAATCTGTTATTCATTTATGCTTTAAGGTAGAGTTCATCCCATTCACATTCATAGTTATAATTATTAACTATTGTCCCTCATGTTATCTTCCTTCTGTTTGTATTTTTCCATTTTTCCACATTACCCATATTCCCCATTATTTTGTTTCTGTCTACCCCCACCTCCAGTGTATTTGACCTACTATTTCCAACCCCCCTCACCTTTGTTCCCCTTTCCTTTGCTCCTTCCTTCCTTTCCTTCTATTGGTTCCCCTTTTCCTCCCCTTCCCCCCTTTTAATACTTGAAAGGTTAGATAAGTTTCTTATCTTAACTGTCTGTGGTATGTTATCTTTAAGCCAAATCTAATGAGACAAAATATTCAGGTGGTTCTCATCTACTCCCTTCTTCCCCTCTATTGCAATAGGTCCATTGTAATTTTTTTTTCTTATTGCAAAGTAAATGAGATTAGGTGGCTTGCTCAAGGCCACACAGCTAGTTAATTATCAAGTGTTTGAGGCTGGATTTGAACTCAGGTACTCCTGATTCCATTGCTGGTTCTCTATGCACTGTGTCACCTAGCCATCTGTACCTTTTTTTTTCTCTTAGATTTTTCAAGGTAATGGGGTTAAGTGGCTTGCCCAAGGCCACACAGCTAGGTAATTATTAAGTGTCTGAGACCAGATTTGAACCCAGGTACACCTGACTCGAGGGCTGGTGCTTTATCCAGTACACCACCTAGCTGCCCCTACACCTGTACCCTTTAATGTAATGATATTTACCACATTCAGTCTCCTCCATCCTCCCATCTCTTTGTTGTCCCCCTTTTTAAGGAGGTATTGTTTTTATATCATTCTGAGTCACAAAAAAGTCAATAGTGTCCATCACTTCTGGCTAATTTTATTCTCTCTAATAGAATTACAATTATTGAGAGTTTCTTTCTCCCAGGTAGGGGTATAGCCACTTTCATCTTATTGGATAGAAGATTTTTTTTCCTTTTTTTTGTATCTCTCTATCTTAAATGTATTTCTTGTAAACAACTCATTTTAGTATCCTTGTTTTTAATTCAATCTGCTATCTGCTTCTATTTTATGCAAGAGTTCATTCCATTCGCATTCAAAGTTAAAATTACTAATTTGAATATTTCCCTCCATCCTAATTCCCTCTCTTTGTACTTTTCTTTTTCCTTTCCCTTTATCTCTCCTCCTCAATATTTTGCTTCTAACCATTGTCACTCTTGATTTGCCCTTCCTTCCTTCTATCAACTTTCTCTCCTTTACTTCTCCTTTCCCCCTTTTACTTTACATTTTTACCTATACTTTACATTCCACTTCACTTTTATCCCTTCTCCTTCCCCCCCCTCCAATTCTCTTTAGGGCAGCAAAAATTTCTGAATCCAAATGAAATGTATATTTTTCCCTCTTTGAACCCATTTGTTTACTCAAGGCTCACACACTCTTCTTTCCCTATACTATAATAGATCATTTGTGCTTCATCATGTCTTATTATTTATCTTATTATACCTTCTTCTCCCACTATAATCCCCTTTTTCATGTCATATCTGTTTTTGCTGTCACCATCTGTCAAAGTATATATCTTTTATCCATAAAATCCTCAAAGGTTTGTTAATTGAGCCATAAGCTTCATCACATCATAATCAATTTATACTGGCAAACTCTGCCCAAGTACACTCCCCTCAACTGTCCTATTAGAAATACAATTCTCAAGACATATAAACATCATCATCTTATTATCAATTTAGACCCATAACTTCTTTCCAAGTACCCTTCCATTGACTTTCCCAATATATACAGCATTCATGAGTGAAAAGATTGATCAATTTCTGACCATATTTTTTTTTGGTGATTTGTATGGGGTATTTTGATTTTGTTTTTTTTTTTAGGTACTTAAAGATTTTGTTAAGAGTTTTGTAATTATTCCCCTAATCTTACTTCCTTCTCCACACTCTGCACAGAAGTCAATTTGCCAGTCTTTACATTGTTTCCATGGTATACAATGATCCAAATTGAATGTGATGAGAGAGAAATCATATCCTTAAGGAAAGAACATAAAGTATAAGAGATAGAAAGATCAGAAAATAAGATTATCAGGTTTTTTTTTCTAAATTAAAGTTAATACTCCTTGGTCTTTGTTCAAACTCCACAGTTCTTTCTCTGGATGCAGATGGTATTCACCATTGCAGACAGCCCCATGTTGTCCCTTATTGTTGCACTGATGGAATAAGCGAGTCCATCAAGGTTCATCATTGTTCCCATGTTGCTGTTAGGTTTTACAGTGTTTTTCTGGTTCTTCTCATCTCACTCAGCATCATTTCATGCAAATCACTCCAGGCTTCCTGGAATTCTCATCCCTCCTGGTTTCTAATAGAACAATAGTGTTCCCTGACATACATATACCACAATTTGCTAAGCTATTCCCCATTTAAAGGACATTAACTTCATTTTCAATTCTTTGCCACCACAAACATGGCTGCTATGAATATTTTTGTACAAGTGATGTTTTTACCCTTTTTCATCAGCTCTTCAGGGTATAGACCCAGTAATGATGTTGCTGGATCAAAGAGTATGCCCATTTTTGTTGCCCTTTGGGCATAGTTCCAAATTTCTTTCCAGAAAGGTTGGATGAGTTCACAGCTCCACCAACAGTGTAATAGTGCCCCAGCTTTCCCACAACCCTTCCAACAATGATCATTATTCTTTCTGGTCATATTGACCAGTCTGAGAGGTGTGAGGTGGTACCTCATAGAATCTTTAATTTGCATTTCTCTAAAAAAGTAATGATTTAGAGTGATTTTTCATATGACCATAGTTTGCTTTGATCTCCTCATCTGTAAATTGTCTTTGCATATCCTTTGATCATTTGTCAATTGGGGAATGGTTGTTTTTTAAATTTGACTCAGTTCTCTCTATATTTTAGAAAAGAGCCCTTTGTCAGAAACATTAGTTGTAAAGATTGCTTCCCAGTTTACTACAATTCTTTTGATCTGTGTTACATTGATTTTGTCTGTGCAAAAGCTTTTTAATTTAATGTAATCAAAATCACCTAGTTTGTTTTTAGTGATATTCTCCATTTCTTCCTTAGTCATAAACTGTTTCCCTTTCCATAGATCTACCAGGTAAACTAATCTTCGATCTTCTAGTTTGCTTATATTATTGTTTTTCATGTCTAAATCCAGGATCCATTTGGATTTTATCTTGGTATAGGGTGAGAGGTGTTGGTCTAATCTAAGTTTCTTCCATACTAACTTCCAATGTTCCCAGCAGTTTTTAATTGAAGAGAGAGGTTTTTTGGCAAGGCAATGGGGTTAAATGGCTTACCCAAGGACATACAGCTAGGTAATTATTAAATGCCTGAAGTTGGATTTGAATTTAGGGGTACTCCTGACTCCAGGGTCGGTGATCTATCCACTGTGCCACCTAGCTGGTCCTATTTCTTAGCCAATATTTTTAAGTATGCTCCTTTCAAATGTCCTAAGAGAAATACAAGTCTCAAGAGTTATAAGAATTGTCTTCATTTGTAGGAATGAAGACACTTTAATCTTACTTAGGCTAACATTTCCCCCACTCTCCATTTGCCAATTTTGTACATTTTTTGAGTCTTCCATTTGAAGATGGAATTTTCTGTTTAGTTCTGTTCCTTTTTTACCATGTGAGGTTGAAAGTCCTCTATTTTGATGAAAATCTTTTTTTTCCCCCCTAAAAGAATTTGGTGAATTTTACAGGGTAATTGATTCTTGGTTGTAATTCAATCTCTTTGCACTCTGGGATATTCTCCTCTAAGCCCTTCAATCCATTAATGTTGAAACTGATAAGTCCTGTGATTCCCTGGTGTTACAATTGCTACTTTTTTGGTTGCTTGCTGTATGTACTCCTTTAACTTAGTATTCTGAAATTTGGTCTCAATCTTCCTTGGAGCTTTTATTTTGGGATCCCTTCTGGATGTGATTGATGCATTCTTTCATGGGCTATTTTGTCTTCTTGTTGTATGATATTAGGCGAATTTCCCATGATAATATCTCCAAAATAGTTTTCTATGCTCTTTTTTGATAGAGGACTTCAGGTAGACCAATAATTTGTGAAGTATCTCTCTTGGATGTACTTTCCAGGTCTGTCATTTTACTAAAGAGCTACATTACATTTCCTTCTATTTCTTTTAGACTTTTTGTTTTTCTTTATGGAATCTTGATGGTTCATAGATTCATTAATTTCCACTTGCTAAATTTTAACTTTTAGATTTTAATTTTCTTCAGTTAGCTTTTATTTCCTTTTCTAACTATTTTATTTTCCTTTCTTATGTGTTAATTGCTTTTCTAGATGGTTAATTTTTTTAATGAATTCTATTATTTGGTCATATTTACTTTTTTTAGATTTTTGAAAGCAAATGGGGTTAGGTGGCTGGCCCAAGGCCACACAGCTAGGTAATTATTAAGTGTCTGAGACCAGATTTGAATCCAGGGCTGGTGCTTTATCCACTGTACCACCTAGCCAACCTGTTCATATTTACTTTTAAAGGAGTTGATTTTTTTTCCATTTTATCAAAATTTTTAAAAGTATTTTTCAGTTGTTGTTTCTTTTTTTAGTAATGACATTTTAAATTTTTAAATTTTTAATTTTGAGTGATAGTGTTTTTCATTTACATTCTTACAATAGTCTTCTTTTTAAAGTGAATAAAACCATCCCCACCATAAAGAAAGAGACACCTCAAGCTAAAGTGAGATAAAAAGTGTACTTCAATCTGTATGCAGACATCAATAGGTATGTTTTTGGAATTGATAGGATTCTTTATCATAAGTCCACCAGATAAATTGTTCAGTATTCAATATTTTTCCCCACATTTGCTAATGCTAGTTGTATTGCCCTCTGGTTTTTTTTTCCTCCTTACCCCATTAATTCTGTTCTCTCTCTCTCTCTCTCTCTCTCTCTCTCTCTCTCTCTCTCTCTCTCTCTCTCTCTCTCTTGCTCTCTCTCTCTCTCTCCTTCCTCCCTCCTCCTCCTCCAAAGTATATTTTATCTGACTAGCCTCTACCATAATCTTCCCTCTCTTTGACCAATAACACCCTCTCTCCCCTCCTCCTGTCCCCTTTCTTCCATCTTTTTCCTCTCCTATTTTCCTCTAGGTTAAGATAGATTACCATACCCAAATGAATGTGAATGTTATTTCCTCTCTGAGTCACTTCTATAAGAGTGAAGGATCACTCATTTCTCCTCACCTTTCCCCCCTTCTCTTCCCTTGCAAAAAACATTTTATTGACTCTTTTATGTGATACAATTTAACTTATTCCAACTCTCCTTTCCTTTTCTCCCAGTACTTTCCTTTCTGATCCATTAACTCCATCTTTATAATAGAATACACCTTAATAATCAGCTCTCCCTGTCTTCTCTATATATGCTCCTTCTAATGGTCCAAATAAATGAGAATGTTCATATAAATTGTCAGTGTCTTCTTCCCATTCATGAATACAGTTTAACATCATTAAATACCTCAAAATTTACCCTCCCTGACCATACTTTCTATGATTCATCTGGGTCCTGAACTTGAGGATAACACTTTCTGTTCAGCTCTGGTTATTTCAACAAGAAAATTTGAAAGTTCATTATTTCATTGAATATCCATTTTCCCCTGAAAGAGCATATTCAGTCTTTCTGGGCAGTTGATTCTTGGTTGCAGTCTAAGCTCTTTCACCTTCCAGAATATGATATTTTAAGCCCTATGAGCCCATAAATTAGATGTTGCTAAATCCTGTGTAATATTGACTGTAACTTCAGAATATGTGAATTCTTACTTTCAGGCTGCCTGTAATATTTTCTTTGTGACTTGGGAGTTGTGGAATTTGCCTATAATACTCTTGGCAGATTTTATTTTGTGATCTCTTTCAGGGGATAGTTGGTAGAATCCTTCAATTTCTATTTTAACCTTTGCTTCTAAGATTTCAGGGTAATTTTGTTGTATTATTTCATTAAAAATGAAGTCTAGGATTTTTTCCCTCTCTATGACTTTCAGGCAACCCAATAATTTTTAAATTCTCTCTTCTGGATCTGTTTTCCAAGTCAAATGCATTTTCCAATGAAATAGTTCACATTTCCTCCTAGTTTTTCATTTTTTTGGTTTTGTTTTATTGTTTCTTGATTTTTCACATAATCATGAGTTTTTCTGAGCTCCATTCTACATTTGAAGGAATTATTTTCTTCAGAAAGCTTTTATATCTCCTTTTCCATCCATGGTTTTTAAGGAATTTTTTTCTTCCTCATTGGTCTTTTGGACTGCTTTTTCCATTTGACCCAAACTGGTTTTTAATATGGTATTTTCTTTTCACCAAGCTGCTGACTTGGTTTTCAGGATTTTATCTCATCACTCTAATTTCTCTTCCCAATTTTCCTTCTACCTCCCTTACTTACTTTCCTGATCTGTGAATGACCACAAGAACTCCCCTCTTCCCTGAAACTGTGAGGGGCTTCCCAGCTCCACTACGGTAGTCAAGTTTCTTTTTTTTTTTGAGATGGGAATTGAGTTATAGACAATACAAAAGAGTAAGTACTGTCTCAGAGATGACAGAGAGCTCTCTTTGGTCTCCCCTGATCCACTTACTATCCATGAATGGTAAGTCTGGGCTCTGCTGTAATTCTGGCTCAGCAGAGTTTTTCTACTGAACTTCCCAATTGTCCTTGGCAATCCCTGAGCTGAGAAGTCTGGAAACCATTCCTGCTGCCATAGAACCAGGCACCCACATTGACCCAAGTGTCCCACAGACTGCTCCTGATGACTGGAGTTTGCTCTGGCAAGGCACAGGACTCTGCTGTGACCCTTTCTAACTCCAATAAAACAGGCTTTTCCCATTGATCTTCCAAGTTGTCTTGGGCCAGAAAATTGTTTCAGTCAGTCTTTCTGTGACTTCTGCCATTCCAGAATTTGGATAAACTCATGATTTAAAATCATAAATCATCTTTAAGATGACTTGTGGGAATTCTTGCCTTTTCTCTGCCATCTTGGTTTTACCACCCTTCAGTTAATTTTTCATAATTCTCTTGTATGATTCTCATTTCTTTTCTCAAATTTTCTCCTTCTCTTCTTTGATTGTGAAAACTTTTGTGAGTTCTTCCAAGAGATCTTTTTGAATTTAAGTGAAATTGATAAATCTATTGAGGCTTCACATGTATGCATTTTGCTAGTTTTCCTTTTATGAGATGGAATTTTATCATACTTATCAGTAGAATAGCTTCTTTTGATTAGTACTTTTTTGGGGGGGTCGCTCATTTTTTATAGTTGAGTTCTTCTCCTGAGGTACAGGGTATATAGGTCCAAGCATTATATGTTGCAGACTTGGTTCTGCTCCCTAGCTGAATACTTACCTAGGGCATTGCCTATATATTTCAGTTACTAGTGGTTTATTCCCTGTGTTTGGGGTAGACTAGCTTATTGCACTAGTGTTATGGGTGAGGTGAAATTTTATCTTCTGAGCTGTAGTATGAACCCTCACTACTGATCTACTTCACCACTGGTTTCCTGATCCTGGACCTGAGCAATACTGTGACTAAGCTTCCTGTGAGCTTTCTACCTCTCCCATCTATGCTGAACTAGCCTCTCCTTTCTCCCATGTGAAATAGATCTTTACTGAAGTTCCTTCATGATATCTTGAATTGAGAACTTGTTCTACTCTTGTTTTGTGGCTTCTGTAGTTTTGGGTCTGTTTATTTATATTAGGGTCTATTATTATATTTGGAGTATGTATATTCATTTGAAGTTGGTTAGAGAAAAGCTCTGAAAATTTCCTAGATTTGAGGCATTATCTTGACTCCGTCCCAGAAGTCTTAATCATTTTTTTTTAGTTCAAGTGCCTAATTTATAGGATAACTAGATGGCACAGTTGATAGAGTGCCAAACCTAGAGTCAGAAAAACTTATCTTCCAAAGTTAATATTTGGCCTCAGACATGACATGAGGTAGGTCAGTTGGCCCTGTTTGCCTCAGTTCCCTTATTTGTAAAATGAGCTGGAGAAGGACATGGTAAAGCACTCGTACATTTTTGCCAAAGAAAATTTACCAAAGTATAGTTGTGAGAGTTAAACTTTAGAGAAAACTCAGTGCTGCAGAATCAATGCTTTTGAATTATGGGGATGGTGAAGACTTTTAAAAATTCCTTATATAGGAAAGAGATCAGTTCTATCATATTAATTCAGTTTGTTCAGTGGATAATCAGTCTGAAACTTAAATACCATGGTCACATAATGAAAAGACAGGACTCATTGAAAAAGGCCTTGATGTTGAAAAAATTTTGAGGGTAAATGAGAAGGGGATAGCAAAGAATGAGATGGATACATCGTGTCATAGAAACAAAGAATGTGAATTTGGACAGAGATAATGAAAGATATAACCTCTGGAACATTATGATTAGATACAACTGAACAACTGAGCAACACAGTAATCTGTGGGATATGAAAGAATATTCACTCAAGTTTGACCTGAATAATGACTTACTGAGTTGTGACTAGTTCTGTTTTATTTCATTAATATATGCTCACTTTCCTTTATTTCTTTTTAAAACCCATGCTGCAAAACAAAGAGTAGATATTTAAAGTAGGAGGAGGACATAACAACATGTAGTCATTTCAAATCTGTATAGATTGCAATGTAATACAACTGAAATAGAAGTAATTAGTAATAAAAGTATTTCAAATTCTGGTTTGTGGAAAATGTGATTGAGGCATAAAGTATGATAAATTCACATCAAAATTGACTTTTAAGACAACTGTCATAATTTTCCATATCATGCCAAATTTTATTTATTTATTTTAAGAGTATTAAATGAGATACTCATTCAAAACTCAAAACTTCAATTGATGTGGGCGTAGCCAAGATGTGGGAGTAGAGGAAGCATTCAAATAAACTCTCCCATCATTCCCCTTCAAACAAAATTAAAATAATCCTCAATTCTACATCTGGAGGATCAGAGCCATCAAAGGGTCAGGAAGATATACTTTTCCAGTCCAAAAAAATTGGAAGGTGATATCTATGATTCAGGGGTAGTGTGGGCCTTGCACTCACTTAGATACAAAGAGTAGGTTCAGTAGGTTCAAGAGCTCTCAGCCAGAGAGACAGAAGATCTGGGCAAGTACAAGAGAAATTCTGTGCTAGGCCTGGATACAGGACTAAAAGCAGTTTGCCAACTCCATTGGTAATCTTTCCTTCTGGGTCATAGTTCAAGGGCAGAGAGGAACAATTATGATCAAAAGTAAGAAGCAGTTGTGAAGAGCAATATTACTTTCCATCACAAGGCATTAGTGATCCTAAGGAATAGCATTTGTTGTGAATCTAAAAAGATCTGGGATTCTTTCTGAGTAAGAACTAGAGCAAGTATCAGGAATGCAGTAACCACACCTTTTCCCAGATCATACAAATAATTTCTAAACCTTCCAAACTAACTTTGACCAAGCAGTTTGGAAACCACAATAACAACAAATGTAAAGGTTGGGATGTTGCCCCCCTCCCCATCTCACATCATGAATATTGACCATATAAATCATAAATTTCAATTTAAAATGTGATGAAAAAGCAGAAACAACAACAACAAAAATGACTAGCCACAAAAATCTAATTTGATGACAGAATTAAGAAATAAACTCAGAGGAGAACAACAATGTCATAGAAAATAACAAAACAGTACAATAAAGGCTTTAAAGGAAATATATGAATTAGAATGAAGTCCAACAAGAATTTCTGGAATAGCTGAAAAAGTATTCTGAAAATCAAATTAGACTGGTAAAGAAAAGATAAAGAAATGAGAGCAAGGAAGAAAATTATAAAAAGAAAATTAATAGTTTATTAAAAAGGTGAAGAAAAGGTCTGATGAAAATAATACTTTAAAAAAGTCTAATGAAGTCAAAATGCTAGGGAAACCAGGAAGTTGACTGAGTTCTTCCAATTTCCCACAGAAGTAACATAAAATCTTTAATCTAAATGGATTCTAGAGGGAAAGAACACACAAAAAGTTATAGTGAAACAATTTTCTAGTCCAAAATAAGTTTGAAAAAGACTTCAAGAATGTTTTTTATTGCCTTTGCAAAAAGGGAGAAAAATCTAATACAAAGAAGGTACAGGCAAGCTGGTGAGAATCTATTAGTATTTCATCAATCAGCAATCAAGACTACTTGGTACAGGTTAAGAACATAAACTGTGAGATCTTCAGACCCAGTGTAGAAGGCAAATTGTGAGACCCAGAACACCAGCACAATGGATAGAACTAAACTTTGGAACCCCATTGCCGGGGGAAATTTGCTAATAACAGAGGCCTCAATACACAGAATGTTGGAGAGCCAGTTTCCGATACAATACCCAAGAAGCTTTTGACAGTGCCCCACTGTGGCCCTGGAGCAGAGCTCTACCTTAAAAAACCATGAAGTAGGCTAAAAAAACTGAGGAAAACCTTCATCATATAAAGCTGGTACTAAGAAAGATCAAAATACCATCTCAGAAGAGGAAATTAAAAAAGGTTGATACGTGACACCCTCAAGGGGAATAAGAATTGTTCTCAATTATTCTTCCAAAAAGCCCTCTTAGAAGAGCTCAAAATTTTTTTTTAAAAATCAAAAGAAGAAAACCAAATTCCCTAAATCAAAATAATGTGTGAATTCACGATTAATAAGGAGGAAAAAAAATAATTCAGAAATATTTTGCTCAGCAGTATGTCAATAAATCTGTCAATCAAAATGATATGGATGAATATCTGCACAATATATAAACTACCCATATTTACAGAAGAGGAAATAAAATACTTAAATCAATCCATTTAAGAAAAAGAAATTTAACAAATCCTCAATAAACTCCCTAAGAAAAAAAACTCCTTGGCCATATGGATTTACAAGTGAATTCTTCCAGATATTTAAAGAGCAATTCATTTCAATCTTGTAATAAACTATCTGAAAAACAGGTGAAGAAAGAATTGTATCATGTGCTTTCTATGACATCATGTATTTAATACGATTGTACACATATAACCTATATTAAATTAATCACTGTCAGGGAAATGGTGAAAGGAAAGAAGTCAATAAATTGTGGAATCCAAAAGTTTGCAAAGAGATGACTATTGACAGCTATCTTTGTATATAATTGAAAAAAATCAAATAATGTTCAAAAAAATTAAATAAGTGGTTAAAAAAAGGTCTGGTAAAGAACAAATTAAAAATGTCCAATTATATAAAAAATTAGAAATTCTGAAAATCAAAGAATATATCAATAAAATTGAATCTGAGAAAATTACCAAACTAATAAATAAAACTTAGCGTTGGTTTTATGAATAATCTTTTATAGTAAATAATCTTTAGTTAATTTAAGAAAAAACAGAAGAAATCAGATTTCTATTATTAAAACTGAAAAGAGTGAATTCATCTCCAAGGAAGTGGAGATTAAAGCAATAATTTTCAAGGATTTTTGTCTAGTTGTCTGTCAATAAATATAACACTGAAAGTGACATGGAGGAATATTTACAAAAATATAAATATCCCAGAATAAGAGATGAGAAAATAAAACATTTTTCCCATTTTGCAAAGGGAATTAATGAATTAAAGAAAAAAAAACTCACCAGAGTTTCAGGACCTTGTTGCAATTGTACATATGCAGCTGAGGTCCACAATTCCAGGGTAGAGAAAAGCACAAACACCTTAGTAGTTGTGATTTGAAAGGAATAGATTCCTTGGTCTTAGTTCCAAAATTGAAAGCAATACTAGTGCTTGCAACATTAAGAGAGCAAGGCCAACAGTATCAGTGACAAAAAGAGTGCTATTTGTAGCCACAGGAGAAGAAGGGACCTTCATGAACATAGACCAGAACATAGACCAGGAGACCAGTAATAATGCCTCTCCTCAGATCATACTATTTTTGAAGCACTGAAAATTTCTTTACACTCAGAAATGTTTCTGGAAAAAAAATAGCAAAAAATAATCTGAAGATTGAAATATAAGGCCCTCCACTCTTAGAGCAAAACCCAACTTCAACAGAAAGTTAAAATTATAAAACACATTATAAAAATAAGCAGACAACTTAATTCTAAAGCTTACTGGTGATAAAGATCAAGACACAAACTTAGAACAAAGCAATGATTCAAAACATCCTCAAGCAAAGCCTTAAAGGAGGGGAAAAATGTGAATTGCACAAATGCCCAACAAGAATTTCTGGGGGCAGCTAGGTTGCACAGTGGATAGAGCATGAGCCCTGAAGTCAGTAGTACCTGAATTCAAATCTGGCCTCAGACACTTATAATTACCTAGGTGTGTGGCCTTGGGCAAGCCACTTAACCCCATTGCCCTGCAAAAACAAAAATAATAAAAAAAAAGAATTACTGGAAAAAATTAAAAAAGACTTTTAAAAAATCAAAAAGAAGAGTCAGAAAGATATTGTCTAAAGAAATGAGTAATTCAAGAAAATAATGAAAAAAATAATTAGCTGCTTATCAAAAGAGACTCAAAAATACTGAAATAAATAATACATTTAAAAAATGCGGAACTGACCGATACAGTAAATGAGGCACAAAATTCAACTAAAGTCAAGAACTCAATGTAAAAAAAAATGACCAAATGGAAAACAGTGGTAAAAAATCTCACTAAAGAAAATAATTTCTGCTTGGTACAGTAAAAGCAAGGGCCCACCTGAGCTCTCTCCCAAACTCTTCTAAATACCTTAAATTTCTAGAATGACAGAACCAGTAAAAAAAGATGAAGTAGCAGAATTTTCCATCTCAAGACAGGATAGATGATCAACAGAAAAGATATATTCACCTAGAATGAGATAGGAGCCCAGTCCAGTATAAGATTATATTATTACAGACAACTGCCAGAAATTCAGGATTAGGCAGGGAATGACTAAATTAGTGGTGACAATGGAAGTTTAAAAACTTCTCAGTCCAGAAACCCCAAAGATAACATGGAAGGTAAAAAGGAAAAATCTCTTATACCACAGTGAGTATGGAGCACAATGCAGCTCAGACTGGGCAACCCATATCTGGCCTCAACAGACCAGGATCAGCTCTTAGGAGCTAATGAACCAGCAAGGACAATTGTATCTGGAGCTTTCAGTGTACAGATGATGAGAGAGTCAGAAGAAAGTTATAGGGGTATCTTTGGTATTACTGAGGCAGGACTCTGGTTCTTTGATGACATTCTGATTTGGGTCACAGTCATGGCTACCAGTTACAGGAGTGGAGACCCCCCTCACACTTCCAGAACAGAAAGGAGTACTTGTGCTCACCCATAGACCAGAGCACAGGTCAGGAGAGTATTAAATAGTTCTTCTTAGATCACACTACCTTGGGACAACTGAAAACTTTGCATTTCCTTAAAAGTTTCCTTGAAAACAGGTACAAAAAACCCCAGAAGTTTGGGACACTGTCTTCTCTACTCTGGAAGCAGGGTATTATTTTAACAAAGAGTTAAAAATCAAGATAATATGTGGGAAAATGAACAAATGGTAAAAAAAATACTGACCATAGAAAGCTATAATGGTGACAAGGAAAATCAAAACACACTCAGAAGAAGATAAGAAAGTCAAATCTGTTATATCCGAAGTCTCTAATAAAAATATAAGTAAATAAAGTATGAAAGGTAGAGGAAATATTGGGAAAAGAAATGAGAATAATGCAAGAAAATAATGAAAAATTGCTCAGAAGCTTGATAAAGGGCACACACACACAGATATATAAACACGTACACATGCACACATACAAAATACTGAAAAAAAACCTTAAAAACTAGCTCAAACTAAATGATAAAAGAGGTACAAATATTCACTGAATGAAAAAATAGAATTGGTTAAATAGGAAGGGAGATACAAAAGCCTGCTAAAGAAAATATTTTGTTAAAAATTAGAATTAATTGAAGGGAAATTAATGACTTTATGAGAAATCAAAAACAATAAAACAAGACCAAAAGAATGAAAAACTAAAAGAAAATTTAAAATACCTCATTGGAAAAACAACTGTCCTTAAAATTATATCCAGGAGAGGTAATTTAAGGGTTACTAGACTACCTGAAAGCCATGATCAAAGAATGAGTGTTGGCATCGTTGTTAAAAATCATGAAGAAAAACCGGAAATATTCTTAAAGTTGAGAGCAAAATAGAAATTAAAAGAATCCACAGATCACCTCCTGAAAGACAGTCCTTGAAATATTATAGTCAATTCCAGAGCTCCTTGGCCTTGGAGAAAATACTGCAAACAAGCAGAATGAACCAATTCAAATATTGTGGAGTCACAGTCAGGATAGCCCAAGATTTTGCAGCTTCCATATTATCTTATCATAGGCCTTGGAATACAATATGCTAGAAGGCAAAAATTTTCATTGTATAAGCTTTTATATGTTATATTTCCATTACCTTTTTACCCATTCATTATTTACTCTTCAATTGATTTTAATTCATAATTTCACAGCACTCTATTAGATATATTTTATTGCAATATGACATCAGAAGTTGCAATTAATATTTCTACTTTTCTATGTTTGCTTGTCCTAATATTTGATTAATTTTTGAGAAAGCTCTTTATGCAGTTGAGAAAAAAATATAATTGGTTGTATTTCCATTCAATTTTCTTCAAAGGTTTATCACATCAACTTATCTAAAATTCTATGAATTCCTTTTTTTCTTTCTTTTTTCTTCTTTGATTTTTTTAAATTATGTAATAGCTTGATTTATCTGGTTCTGAGAGGGTAAATTTGAGGGTTCCTATAAATGTCATTTTGCTACCTATTTTCTCATGTAAACCATTTAACTTTTCCTCTACACCTTTGGATACTATATTTTTTGTTTCATATGTTTTGTATTGATATTATTTCATTGTCTATGGAAACCATGAACATGATGTAATTATGTAGTTTCTCTGATTACATTTAAAATTAGATTTATTTTTGCTTTTATTTTGTTTGAGATCATGATTGCTAACACTGTCTTTATGTTTCTTCAGTTGAAGCACAATAGATTCTGGAATACCTCCTTATTTTAACTCTGTGTATGTCTCTTTTATTCAAATACTTTCCTTATATAAAACATATTGTTAGATTATGTTTTCTAATCCATTTTGCTAACTGCATACATTTTATTTTATGCATTAATTCATTGTATTCTCATTCTCAGAAATAATTAGTATCTGTTCATTTTCATTCATCCTTATTTTTCTTTTGTTTATGTTGAATTACTTTTATTCTTCATAAAGTAGAGTATGCTTATTGTGTGAAATGCAACCACCCCTTAATGATCCTCTGAGATGTAAAATGATTTACTGAGAGAGAGAGAGAGAAATTTAAATTCAAAATTCAATTTTTTTCCTAGTTTCTCATATTGCCTTTGCTCCAATAGAAAATCTTACTCTTCCTTTGAAGGCATAGAGATAGCAAGTTACTTCATAAAGTAAGATTTCTTGTTGTCTTTTAGTAAAATTCTGGACAGCTATCACCTCTACATCTTAACTTTTCCCCATTGCAGTTTTGATATATTATGGGATAGAATAAGAAAATAAATGGGAATTTTGGGGGGGGAAAGTTTTGTGGAAGACTTAGATGATATGTGAAGGTCAGCAGATGACACAGAAAAAGTACAGAAACTCAGAATTTTATAATATTGCATAATATCAATTGTAATTTAGAATTCTCTGGTGTAACAGGAAGGACACATATTTTACATGAATTTTCTAGATCACATGAATGCCATGCCTTTAACTCCCTCAATGTGAAAGGAATAACTGTAGTTTAAAGGCAACAAAAATATTATGAGCAGAGTAATTGATTATTCATGTGGCAAGAGATTAAAAGCATTTTGAAGAACCTATTGTCTTTTATATAAGGCGAATATGGGGCTACAAAAACAAAATAGGAATTAGTCTTTCTTCTATATTTAAGAACATTTTTGAGAACATTAGGGTGTATATCCATATTTATTGAAACACATGCAAAGTAATTTGATAGGGAAAGAGATTACTAGAAATGCAAATAGTAGAAAATGTATCCTAAGAAAATAGCACACATAACAGAGAGAGTAGAGATGGAGTATATTGATGATGACCTGAGCCAGAATGGTAGTCTTGCAATGAGATAAATGGAGCCATATGCAAGATAATTATATTAAACATCGTTGATAATGCCTGGAAAATGAATGAATGTGAAATAGAAGGAACCCTGATGATGGAAGGTTGATGGTGCCCTGAAAAGAAATAAAGTAGATAAGAGAAGAAAAAACAGAAATATTTGAATACAGTGATAAAGCATTTAATCAAAATAGCTACACAAACAACTTGAGAAAGAAGTCTCTCTTTTTAGCAACTACAATAGACTATATCAAAGTATTTTTAGGTGATTGGCTTATACATTACAAGACAACAGGTTTTAAATGGATAATTGGTCTGAAAATAACAGGTAATATGTTCTTAAGAATACTAAGGGAGTTTTCACAGAGAGATGGAAGCTGCTCTTAAATTAAGAAGAGATTGCAAAAGAGAAAGCCAAATTCTTAACTTAGAAATGATAAAGATAATAAATGATGTAATTATGTATATCACTGAAATTTAAAGAAAAACCTTATACAGTAATGAAATCAATTCTATGGGGAGGAAAAGGGAAACTGTCAATTGGGGTAAAAGGTATTTCCATCAAATATAGTTTTTGGGGATACCACTCTCTCCTGGTTCTCTGACCTTTCAAAACTGCTTTTGCTTATTTTTCTCTTTTCTCTTTTTTTCTTTTTTTTAGGTTTTTTGCAAGGCAAATGGGGTTAAGTGGCTTGCCCAAGGCCACACAGCTAGGTAATTAATAAATGTCTAAGATGGGATTTGAACCCAGGTACCCCTGACTCCAAGGCCAGTGTTTTATCCACTGCACCACCTAGCTGCCCCTCCCCTTCACTTTCAAATGTTACTGTTGAGGGTACAACCAACTTCCAAGTCACGAAGACTCAAAATCTAAGTGTACTATTTAAAATCCTCACTGTGTCTTACCAACCATCCCAGATTCAACTTTTTCCAAGGTCTGTCAATTTTACCTTTGCAATATTTATTAATAAATCCCCTTCTCTTCTGTAATGTAGCCACCAGCTTTACAAACTCTCATCCTGTCATCCTTGGATTTTTGAAATAATCTGATGATTCTGATTTCCTTAAGTCTTTTCTCATTCCCATTCAAAGTGATTTTCCTAAGACACAATTCTGCCCACATTACTGAGATACTGAATAAATTCCAATGGCTCCCTCTCATGTGGAGAATTGGAAACAAAATCTTTCATGAACTACTTTCTCCCCATACATTTGCAAACTTTTAATTTCTTACTCTTTAATCCAATGACACA
The DNA here is from genome assembly GCF_037893015.1 of Macrotis lagotis. Taxonomy (NCBI): domain Eukaryota; kingdom Metazoa; phylum Chordata; class Mammalia; order Peramelemorphia; family Peramelidae; genus Macrotis; species Macrotis lagotis. The sequence continues at coordinate 149,000,413 of NC_133660.1, read as the reverse complement.
AATCTCATTGTTGTCCCACAACCAAGATACTCCATCTCTCATCTCTCAACATTTATTCTTCTTGTCCCCCTCCTGTCCCTTTCCCCATCCCAGGAATATTCCCCTTCTTCAACTCTGACTTTTCATTTGCTGGCTTCCTTCAAGTCTCAACTAAACTCTCACAAGGAAATTAACTTCTTCCAACTGTTCCTTCCTAATTTTAGTGCATTGTCTAATTTTATTATTTCATATATATATATAGATATATAGATAGATAGATTGATATATAGTATATATATATATGTGTATATATATATATATATATATATATATATATATATATATATATATATATATATACTTATATACTGACCAAGTGAATAATGTCTCAGATACTAAGTTTGGATTCTCAAAATATATATAGAATTCATTGAAATATATGGTTTTGAGATCCAATTTTCCCAAGAGAGGTCAAAGAATAGAAATAATTTTTAAAACACAATATTCTCATGCACTCTTTCTCTAATGAAATTTTCAATCGATCTTATATTATTCTTATTTATAAATAGTTGTTTTATGTTCAATCTCTCATTAGAACCTGAGTTCATTGTTGTTTTTCTGGTTCTATTATTGTGACAATCTTTTTTTTTTGTAATTATAGAATTTTTAATGTTTGATACATAGGAAACTATTAATAAGATTGAATGAATAGTGATAATAGAAGTAAAATATCAAGGAATGTTGTGGCCAAATTCCAGAACTGTCAGATAAAAGAGAAAATCTTGCAAGCAGCAAGAAAGAACCAATCTAAATACCAAAGAAGCACAGGAAGGATTACACAGAACCTTGTTGCATCAACATTAAGAGAATGAAGGGCCTGGAATGAGATATTCTGAAGAGCAAGGGAGCTTGGAATGCAGCCAAAAATCTACTATCCAGCAAAGCTGAGGCTTCTCTTCCAGGGGAAAAAGATGAACATTTAAAAAATGAGAGACTTCTAACATTTCCTAATGAAAAGACTAGAGCTAGACAGAAAATTCAGACTTCAAACAGGAGGTTCAAGAGACACATGAAAAAGTTAACAAAAAGGGTAAAGAAAAAAAATCTGCTATCCAATAAAATGAAAATGGCTATATCCCCACCTGGGTGAAAGATTCTAAAAACTCTTGAGAATTGAAACTCTATTAGAGAGAATATACTTAGCCAGAAGTGATGGACACTCATGACTTATCCAAGAAACTTCTCTCCAATAAAATGAGACTGGCTATAGCCCATACTTGGGAGAAAGAATCTAATGACTCTCGAGAATTGTATATTAGAGAGAATATACTTATCCAGAAGTGAAGGACACTCATGACTTTTCTGTGACTTAGATGTAATGATTTAAACACAATACCTCCTTAAAAAGTGGGACAGTAAGGAGATGGGAGGGGGGAGGAGATTGAATGGGGGTCAATCTTATAACATAAAAAGGTACAAAGGATCTATTGCCATAGAGGGCAAGAATGGAGCAGGTGAGTATCACCTGAATCTTACTCTCATCAGTATTTGTCTTAAAGTCTGCATATACACACTCAATTAATTTATGAATCAGATCTTATCTTTCAAGTATTAAAAGGGGAAAAATAGAAGGGGAGAGGAAAAGGGTGACTAACAGAAGGAAATGAAGGAAGAAGGGGAAAAGGGAAAGGGGAAAGAAAGGGGGAGGGTTGGATATAGGAGCGCAAACACACTGAAGGTGGTGATATTCAGAAAAAATATTGGGGAAAATGGATAAAATGAAAGAAGGGAAAAATACAAATAGAGGGAAGATAGCATGGAGGGTTATAAAGAGTTAGTAATTGTAACTTGGAATGTCAAAGGGATGAACTCTCCCTTGAAATGTAAGTGAATAGTACATTGGATTAAAAATACAAATCCTACAATATGCTGCTTACAAGAAACTAATTTGAAGCAGAGAGATAACACATGATAAACCTAAAGGGTTGAAGCAAAATATATTTTGCTTCAGCTGAAATGAAAAAATGCAGGCTTAGCAATCCTTATCTCAGACAAAGCAGCTGCAAAAAGAAATAGCATTAAAAGAGATAAGGAAAGAAACTATAACCTCCTAAAAGGTACCATAAAGTAATTTCAATAGTAAATATGTATGCACCCAATGCTATAGCATTCAAATTCTTAGAGAAAAATTTCAGGGAGTTTATAGGAAGACATAGACAGCAAAATTCTACTAGTGGGAGAGCTCAACATCCTGCTCTCAGATTTAGATAAATCGAATCATAAAATAAATATGAAGGAAGTTAAGGAGGCAAATAGATTGTTAGAAAACCTAGATATGATAGACCTATTGAGGAAATTGAATGAGGACAGAAAGGCATATTTTTTTTTCCTGCAGTACATGGCAATGAAACAAAAATTGATCATGCACTAGGGCATAAAAACCTAATGATCAATTGCAGAAAGGCAGAAATAGTGAATACATCTTACTCAGATCATAATGCAATAAAAATCATATGTAATATTTTGGGCCAGGGAGATATATAGACCCACAACTAATTGGAAACTAAATAGCCCCATTTTACAGAAGAAGTGGCTCAAACAACAAATTATAAAAAAGAATTACTTATTTCAGCCTAATGACAATAATGAAACAACATACCAAAGCCTATGGGATTCACTCAAGGCAGCTGTGAGGGGATATTTTATATATTTAAATATTTACATGAATGAATTAGAGAAAGAAGAAACCAATGAGCTAATTATGCAACTAAAAAAATTAGAGAAAGAACAAATTAAAAAACCCCAATTAAATACCAAATTAGAAATTCTAAAAATTAAGGAAATTAATAAAATTGAAAGCAAAAAAAACTGTTGAATTAAAACAAAACAAGAATTGGTTTTATTAAAAAAAGATGCAATTGTTAAAATTCTGGTCATTTTGATGAAAAAAAAGAAAGAAGAAAACCAAATTGCTAGTATCATAAATGTAAAAGGTGAACTTATCACCAAATGAGGAGGAAATTAACATAATAATGCAGAACTATTTTGCCCAACTCTATACCAATAAAGTTGATAATCTAAGAGAAATGGTTCAATATTAACAAAAATATAAGTTGCCTGGGTTAAATGAAGAGGAAATTAAGTACCTAATGATGCTATCTCAGAAAAAGAAATTAAGTAAACCATTACTGAACTCCATAAGAAAAAATTTTCAGGGCTAGATGGATTCACAAGTGAATTCTAACAAACAATTAAGGAATAATTCACTACAATTTTATATGAACACTATGGGAAAATAGGTGAAGACAGATCTCTGCATAACTCTTTCTATGACACCAATATGGTGCTGATACCTAAAGCATGAAGAGTTAAAACAGAGAAAGAAATTTATAGACATATCTCCCTGATGATTCTAGATGCAAACATCTTAAATAAAATAAAAGCAAAATGATTGCAGCAAGTTATCACTAGGATAATACATTGTGACCAAGTAGGATTCATCCCAGGAATTCAGGGGTGGTTCAATTTTAGGAAAACTGTTAGCATAATTAATAATATCAATAACAAGTCTATAAGAAATCATATGATTATAACAATAGATGCTGAGAAAGCTTTTGACAAAATACAGCACCCATTCCTACTGAAAACACTAGAAAGTATAGGAATAAATGAATTTTTCCTTAGAATAATAAACATATAATAAGGTCAGAACTGAAACAAGGATGCCCATTATCACCACTGCTATTCCATATTCTCTTAGAAATGTTAGCTTCAGAAATGAGAGATCCCAAAGAAATTGAAGGAATTAGGTTTGGGAATGAAGAGCCAAAACTCTCACTCTTTGCAGATGACATGATGGTATACCTAGAGAATTCCAAAAAAAAATAATTAAAAACTACTAGAAATAATTAGCATCTTTAGCAAAGTGGAAAGATAAAAAACCCTCATGAATCCTCAACATTTCTATATATGAATATCAAGATGCAGCAGGAAGAGCTAAAAAGAGAAATCTCTTGAAATAACTGGACAAATATCAACTGGACATGGATAGGTGGAGTTAACATAATAAAAATGATAATTCTACCAAAATTAAACTGGTTATCTAGTACCCTACCAATCAATATTCCAATAAATTACTTTAATGAGTTTCAACAAATGTAAGTAAATTCATATAGAGAAATAAAAAGTCAAGAATTTCCAGGGATTCAATGAAAAAACATGTACAAAAGAAGCTACATTAGCCTTAAAACATCTAAAATTATATTATAAAGTATCAGTCATCAAAACTGTCTGGTACTGGCTAAAAATGAAGTGTTGGATCAGTGGAATAGACTAGGTTCAATAGCAGGAAATGATTATAGTGATCTGCTGGTTTGATAAATGCAAAGAGTCAGCTATTGGGATAAAATTCTTTCTTCAATAAAACTGTTGGGGAAATTGGAAGGTAGTACAGAAGAAACTTGGAATAGACCCACACCTTACATCCTATATCAAGATAAGATCAAAATGTATATAGGATTTATATATAAAAAGTAGTATAAGTAAACTAAAAGATCAAGGTGCAGTTTGCCTGTCAGATCTATGGTAAGGGAAGTAGTTTATGACCAAGGAAGAGATGGAGAAATCATTAAAAAACAAACTAGACATTTTTGATTACATTAAATTAAAAAACTTTTGCACCTACAAAACCACTGTAACCAAGATCAAAAGAAATGTAATAAATTGGGAAATAATTTTTACAACTAATATTTCTGACAAAGGACTCATATTTAAAATATACAGAGACCTGAGTCAAGTTTCCAAAAATAAGCCATTCCCCAACTGACAAATGATCAAAGGATATGCAAAGACAATTTACAGATGAGGAAATCAAAGCAATCCATAGTCATATGAAAAATTGCCCTAAATCACTACTTATTAGAGAAATGCAAATTAAAGCTTCTCTGATGTACCACCTCACAACTCTCAGATTGGCCAATATGACCAGAAAGGACAATGATCAATGTTGGAAGAGTTGTGGGAAATCTGGGATACTAATACATTGTTGGTGGAGCTGTGAACTCATCCAAACTTTCTGGAGTGCAGTTTTTTATTAAGCCCAAAGGGCAACAAAAATGTTCCTACCCTTGGATCCAGTAATACCACTCCTGGGTCTATAGCCTGAGGAGATCATGAAAAATGGTAAAAATATTACTTGTACAAAAATATTTTTAGCAGCCCTGTTTTGGCTGGCAAAGAATTAGAAATTGAGTGACTGTCTATCATTTGGGGTATGGCTTAATAAACTGTGGTATAACTGTGATGGAAGACTATTGTTCTATTAGAAACCAGGAGGGATGGGGATTTAGGGAAGCCTGGAAGGATTTGCATGAACTGATGCTCAGGTCGATGAGGAGAAAGAGAAGAACATTGTTCACCCTAACAGCAACATGGGGGTGGTGATCAACCTCAATGGATTTCCTCATTCCAAAAGTGCAGCAATCTGGCCCAATTTTGGGGTCTCTATTATGGAGTATATCCTCTGTATCCAGAGAAAGAATTGTGGAGTTTGAACAAAAGCTATTACCTTTAGTTAAAAAAAAAATCTTATTTTGTAATTTTGTTCTCTTATACTTTACTTTTCTTCCTTAAGAATATGATTTCTCTCTCATCACATTCAACTTAGATCAATGTAAAGACTAACAGATTGCCTTCTATGAGGGGTGGGGGGAGTAAACAAGAATAGAGGATAAATTGTACAACTCAATATAAATAAATTTTTTCTTTAAAAAATGGAATTAAACTACTCTCATGATTCACCAGGAGTCCAGAAAACTGAAATAATTCCATACAAAATAGATAAATATGGCCTCTATTGAATTTGGTTCAGGGTGACAACCTCTCCAGTTCACTAATGGCATGGTTGTGAATTCATTTCAATCACTTTAGATATGAAGAGGGATTATTGCAAAAGACTTAATGAAATATATGTATATTTTTTAATCCTCAATGCACAGAGCTGGACATATAGATTCAAGTGGTCAAAAAAATAAAGCACACTGATATATTTCTTTCTTTTGTTTCTGCAAGGCAATGGAGGTTAAGTGACTTGTGCAAGGTCCCATAGCTAGGTAATTATTAAATGTCTGAGGCTGGTTTTCACTGTGCCACCTAGCTTCCTCCACATCCATATATTTTAAAAGTTCTTATCTGCAATTTTTTGTGTAGCAAGGAACTGAAAACAAAGTTGGTATGGAAAGTCACCTAAAACCATAGTTTATAAATATAATTGAATATTATTTTGATATAATAAATTAGAAACAATAAGAATTCAGGGAAAAAACCAACAACTAGGAGATAGTTTTTGTGAACTGACACAGATTAAACACAGCTAGGAAAATGATATGTACAACAATGAAATTTAAAAAAATAATTAAATGAAATTGAAATCTATATAGTTATAATAATAATCTTGACTTGAAAAAAATTCTGCAACTATAACAAGAGTTTCCTTCATTTACTGGAAGTGTGTGCCTGTATGTGTGTAATGCTTCTTAAGTGAATTTTTTGTGTTCATAAGCTTTGATTATTGTTGTCTCTTCTTCCTTATAACTAGGGTAGGCTTATTGGATGGAAGAGGTAGGATTATATCTTTAAAAATTTACTAGATTCAAGAAGAAATGGCATGAATAAAAGTGAAATATAAGACAAGGGGATAAAAAGATTGTTCTTTGGGTCTAGACTTTAGACTACTTCTTATCTTGTCTAGCCCATATCCCTCTCTTATGTCCATGGTAATTGCATGAGCCAATTACTCAAATACTTTGCTAAAATCTATGCATATTTGCTCCAACAATTGTCTGCTCTACCAGGCTAGAAGCCTAGAGATCTGACTTTCATTTATCTGTCCTCTCTCTGAAGTTTAAGCACAAGAATAAGGAAGGAGTAAGCACTTAAAAAATGTGCATTGGACAGATTGGAAATGAAAATTTTTAAGAAATTAGAGTTTCTGTCACTTGTATATGCATCTGACAAGCATTCTTAAAACACTTCCCTGTATACATAAAATATTTGCTAAAGAACAAAAAAAAAAGAACAATATTCTAATTCTTGTTCTCCAGGAAGCAATCATTTAAATCACAATGTCAGACAATAACCCTCTTTTTAGCATTATGCCATTTACTTAAAAAAAGCTTTTATTCTTCAGCAGTCATCTCTTCTAAAATACTTAACCTTCTGTAGCCTTTTGTGCTTCAAGAGTTTTCTGTGAACTATATTATTGTGAAATATGTTTAACTAGGCCAGCTACTACTTTAGATTTCATAGTTGAAAAAAATTACCATATACAGTGTTTTAGAACAATGAACTTTTAAAAAAAGGTATGTTTAAAGATCCAATGTCAATAATCATAATAACAATAAGCATATTAATTGATCATTTGTAAACACTCAAAATATTTTATACCATTTAATTCTCAACAACACATTGAGATATATGACAAAGGAATAAGCTCCTCATTTTTCAGATGAGGAAATGGAAGCTATGGAAGGTTATTTGTCTTATACAACCTTACAGAAATAGTAACAGATAAAGCTCATTTTGAAATAGAAATTGTGACATTAATCATGATATTTTGTCTTGTTTTGTTTTCTAATGTAACAGCACAAACTTTCTACTAACTTTCTGAAGATAAAGTCAATTACTCAATCAGTAATCAAAGGAATCCCTGAGATTAGTTGGGCTATGATTGTTAACTGTCTAGCTTTTTAAAGTAACACATCATTCAAATAGAATATACAACCATTAAAATTATGAAAAAGAATGATCTGCCTTGAGTAGTAGTGTGATTCCATCATTTTTGGTCTTCACACAAGGTCTATATCACTACATTTGTGAGAATGTGTTAGGTATAGCTTTATAAGTAAGGATTAGATTTTTGTGTTTTAAACTTTGAGCTGCCGTCTGACACTAACACTTTGTGATTCTATTATACATTGAAATTCCATATACCTACATATTTTAAGCAAACACATTTTCTTAATTTTGAAAATATTGTAAAAATGTTTCATGAGTTGTACAAATAGATAAGTGAATCAATAAATATCTTTGAAATCAAGATCATGACTAAAAGAACATTATGATATCTATCAAACCAAAATTATAAATATGTAAAATGATATTATGAGTATAAGTATCTTTTAACACCCTCCCAACTATTTCTTTTTGCACATGAGAGCTAGCTCAATATTTGGAGACCTCCAAAAGGAAGTGTGGGAGAGAAGAGATGCTAGACTGACTACCAGACTAAAGGTCTATATAGCCATTGTTCTGACTTCATTTATATATGCCTGTGAAACCTGGACGGTTTACCAATGCGATGTCAGGAAAATGAATCACTACCATTTATATTGTTTTAGGAAGATTCTGAAGATCATCTGGCAAGAAAATATACCAGACACTGAGGTCTATTCTGAAGCTAAACTGCCCAGCATGGCAACATAACTACAGAGAGTGCAACTACGATGGACTGGACATGTTAAAAGGACAAATGTATGTTTTCCAAAACAGCTATTTTATGTAGCATTCACACAGAGCAAGTGCTCACTTAGGGGGTCAGAAGAAGCAATATTAGGACACCCTGAAGGTCTCATTGAAGACCCCCTAGAATTGATTGTACAGCATGGGAGACAGTGGTACAGGACAGGTTAGCATGGTATGCTCTCATCAGTGAAGGTACCTCACTCTAAAAGGAAGGAAGAATGGAAGCAGGCAAAGGAAACCTGACATATTTAAGTTTAGAATACTTGCCCCAGGTGCTCACATGGACCCATAGTGGTTTGATCAGTACCAGTCAATCACACTGTAATTTGTCTCAACATAGTGATGTCATTTTAGTCTTCTTCAATAATGAAGGGCAAAAACCAACCAGAACCAACATTATGCAAGTGATTTGTGCTAGGGAAAAGTGATAGACAAATCACATAGAAATGATAAGGAATAGCAAGTAACTATCCTGAATACTGTAACTGATGTGATGTGAAGATATAGAGGAAAAACAATGAGGAAGAAATTAAAGTAATAACTCAAAGCTCTTTTGCCCAAATATATGACAATGAATTTGTCAAATATAATTGATGAATATTTACAAAATAAATATTTACAAAATATTTACAAAATGAATATATACAAAATAAATACAAAAAAATCTAAATAAAATGGATGAATATTTACAAAAGTACAATTTTCTCAATTTAGCAGAAGAGCAAAATGAATACTTATACACCTAACTTCAGAAAAAGAAATTGAACAAGATATCAGTGAACTCCCTAAGAAAAAACCTCCAGATCCAGATGGATTTAAAAGTGAATTCTGAACAAACATTTAACTACCAATTATTTACAATTCTATATACAATTTCAAATTCTAAATATATTTGAAAAAAACAGTGAATAATGAGCTCTATGAAACTCTTGTTGCTGTTAACTAAGCTAGGAAGAATCAAAATAGGTAAAGAAAATTATAGACCAATTTCCCTTATGAATATGATTGCAAAATTTTAAATAAAATAAAGGCAAAGTTTTTACAGGTTAGCAATGGGATAATACATACATGGTCAGGTAGAATTTAGAACATGAATGTGCAATTTCTTGTATATTAGGAAAATTATTTGCCCAATTGACAATATCATTTACAAAACTCATAGAAATCATATGATTATTTCAATAAATGTTAAAAAATATTTGCAGGATATGGCACCTATTTCGATCAAAAACACTAGTGAGTAGAGGAATAAATGAAGTTTAAAATGATAAGAAGCACCTATCTAAAATCTTCAACGAGCTTTATATGTAATGAGTAAAATCTAGTAGCATTTCCAGTTAGACCAGGGGTGAAATAGGATTACCATTATCACCTCTACTATTCAATATTGTATTAGAAATTTTAGCTTTAGCAATAAGAGAAGAAAAAGAAATTGAAGAAATTAGAATTGGCATGGAGGAATCAAAACTTTAGTTCAACATAATATACTTAAAGATTCCTAGAAAATTATCTAAGAAAATACTTGAAACAGTTAACTTTAGCAAAGTAGCAATATATAAAATAAACCCATATAAATCATCAGCATTTCTATATGCAGACAACATAAAATACTTGAGAATTTACTGCCAAGGAAAACTCAGAAATGATATGAAAACAATTAAAAAATACTTCTTACAAAAATAAAATTGTATCTAAATAATTGGACAAATGTCAATTGCTCATTGGTAGGCCAAAGTAATATAATAAAAAATCACAATTCTACTTAAACTAAATCACTTATTCAGGGCATAATAATTGAACTGCAAAAAAGATCCTTCATTGAGTTAAAAGAAAACAAAATTTATATGCAGGAACAAAAGGTTACAGATATCAAGAAAATTAATGTAAAATGCAAAGGAAGGAACCATAATCATAACACCTAAAATTATATTATAAAGCATCAGTCATCCACACTGCTTGGTTTGGCTAGGAAATAGAGAAGTGGATCAATGGAACAGATTAGTGCAAAAGTAACAATAATAAATTACTATAGTAATTTGCTGCTTGAAAATCCCAAAGTCTCCAGCTTTGGAGATAAGAACTCAGGCTTTAGCAAAAACTGCTGGAAAAAAAATAGAAAATAGTATGGCAGAAATTCAGTATAGACCAACATCTCATACTCTATACCAAGACAAAGTCAAAATGAGTACAGAATTTAGACATAAAAGCTGGCACCATAAATCATTAAAGAGAACAAGGAATGATTTATCTGTCAGATCTTTTGAAAGGGAAGCAGTTTATGGCTAAAAAAGAGATAGATTATAAAAAGCAAAATGGATAAATTTTATTACCCTGAATTAAAATTTTTTCCACAAATCAAACTAATGCATGTATGATTAAAAAGGAATGCTACAAATTGGAAAACAATTATTACAATTAGTGCATTTGAGAAAGTGTGTTTTTCTAAAATACAGAGAGAACTGAGTCAAATCTGTAAAAATACAAGCCATTTTTCGTTGACAAATGGTCAAAGGATATAAAGAGATATATTGCTTTTCTTTCTCTGCATGGGCACAGCATTGTCCATAGCCAGTCTAATACTGTTAACCTAGCTCTTTGAACTGCTTCCATCAAGGTTGATCATCTCACAATGTTGCTAATGTGTGTGTTGTTCTCTGGGTTCTGCTTCCTAATAATAGACAGTTCTAAAGATCTTGTGATGGAAAATATCTTTCACATACAGAGAAGGAGTATGGAGCCTGAATGCAGATCAAAGCTTACTATTTTCAATCTTTAAAATTTGTCTTCTGATTTTTTTCCCTTTTTGTTCTGATTCTTCTTTCCCAAAATGATTAATATGGACATACGTAAACATAGTTATAAATGTATAACCTATTGCTCTTTGTCAGGGGGAGAGGGGAAAGAAGGGAGGGTGGGAGAAAAATGTGAAACTCAAAATCTTGTATATAGATGGAAAACTGAGTAATAAATTAAAAATATAGAGGAATAGAGTTTGGCTAGAATAGTTTCAAACTATTAATGGCAATAAATTTATGAAAGCTATATAAGATAAGAAGGTATGGAACAGATATGATCACTACTGAATCGAATATGAGCCTAATGAAATGTTTAAAGCATTTCATAAGTTATTCTATATAATTGAGAAATATAGAATTCTTATTGTTTTTAGTCACTTTCGGTTGTATCCAATTCTCTGTGATGCCGTTTGAGTTTCCTTGGCAAAAGATAATGAAGCAGTTTGTCATTTTCTTCTCCAGTTCATTTTAAAAATGAATAAATTGAAGTGAACAGTTAGGTGACATCCCAAGGGTACACAACTAGTATCTGAAGCCAGATTTGAACTATGGAAGATTACTCTTTCTGTCTTCAGGCCTGGTATTCTTTCCAAAGTACTGCCTAACTGCCCTAAAAGAATAATACATACTTCAAATTAAAGGTACCTCATATATAATGAAAATAATTGCTTTGCAGCTTATTAAAAATGATGATTTTATGCAAGAATCACCACAGTTATAATTAACACAATCCTTAGAAGTTTGCAAAACCATATATATATATATAATTTGATTCTCACACTGACTTGGTGAGGTAAGCAACTCAGAGGTTACCCTCATTAAAAAGATTAAGAAATTGAGGTTTGAATGGGGTTCATAGTATTATTGATTAAGAGATGAATGGGATCTTAGAGATCACTGAGTTTAACTCCCTTACTTTCCATAGAAGGAAATTCAGGACCTGGGAGGCTTAAGTGACCTATTAGAGGACACAAAAGTTAGTCATAAACAAAGATGAGCTTCTAACAAAGGGGAGTAACCTATTGACATTCCTCATTTCAAGATACTGCTTAAGTAACATCTACTTCCTGAAGCCCTCTTCCTGCCCTACTGAAGACACTTTCTCATATTTCTTATATTTTGACTAGATTTCTCCTTTATGCTTACTACATTATTCTGATAAAATAGCCATATGTATAGAGATTTTTTTCAATTCTTCAATTATATATGCTTTGAGGTTAACTGACTTGTCCATACTCACATAATTAGTAAGTCTCAAAGGTGGGATCCAAATATGTCATGCTACTCTGGTATCTATGACATTTTTAGTTATCTAGTAACAAGCTTACAGTGTATTTTTAAATACTATATAGAGCATTTGTGAAAGAATAAATCTAAGACTCACAAGATTCTGTCCATGTCATAGCTATAACCCTGAGATGCTGTGAAGAATCCGATAAATAACTTGTAAGGATCTACTTGATGTTCAGCCATTAGTGAACTATTCTTTGTAGTTCTCTGAAGTTCATGAAAGAGATATACCCTAATTTCCACTTACTAATTCCTATAAAAGGGATATGAAGACAGTGTTAACATCTTTTCCATGTTAATTGACACAATCAAATTCAATTTTTTCTTCACTTTACTGTATGGTTCATTATCTTTATATCTTCCTTTTGTGACATCTCTTCACTGAACTTCCATTAATCTGTCTGTCCCACACATGAACCACCAAACATCTTTCCAAAAGAACATTTCCATCCTAATCCTTCCCTGAGAAGTGACAATGACTACTGATTAACTTCTGGCTTATACCTAAACTCCTTAGCTTAGCATTCAATGTTCTCCACAGTCATACCCAAATTATAACCTTATCCAGATAACTGGATAAGGGAAAAAGAACTTGGGTAGAAAATACTAGCTCTGTTATTTACTACTTGTGTGACTTTAGATACTGTAGGCAAACAGGGTTAAGAGGCTTGCCCAAGGCCACAGAGCTAGGTAGTTATTAAGCATCTGAGGCCAGATTTGAACCCAGGTACTCCTGACTCCAGGGCCAGTGCTTTATCCACTATGCCACCTAGCTGCCCCCTCAAAAACCTTCTTAATATAAATTTATTACCTTTTGGAAATAAATTACCTGTTCTTGTGAGACTGACTTTCTTATTATGTTCCACATATGTATGCATTATATTTTACTGAAATTTTCCAGAAAAGTTCCATTACAGAGAGGCAGGAAAGTGATTATTGGGATAGATGGAATTCGTTACTTTTACCATCTTCATAGCATTCACCACTTCCTTAAATTCAAAGGTATATCACTTATTTGGGGTAGAGTTTGAGGATAAGAGCATTGGGTTAACCATGGCTATAGGCTAAATCATTTGTCTTCAACTCTATCTTCCCTTCCTCATTAAAACAAAAACCAAAGGCAACCAGAGAAAAATAGGAGAAAACCCATACTGAATAGAAGAATGCAGTCTGCATTTATGTCTCTTGGAAAATTTCAGTTTTCAAAAATCATCACTGAATATAAAGTTACATTCATCCAATAATTTAAGTTATATTGTTTTCTTCACATACATACATCAGTTTCCATTTTACATATAAAAAAGTCAAAGATTTAGTTATTAAGTGACTTGTTAAAAGTCACAGTTAATGAAACATGAAATAAGATCCATAGTGATCATAATAGAATGATAGATATTTTCTGATATATCTATCTCAATTTATCTCTATCTCTATCTCTGTCACTGTCTCTGTCTCTGTCTCTACCTCTGTTTCTGTCTCTGTATCTGTCTCTCTCTATCTCTATCTCTATCATCTCTATCTCTATCTTGATATAGATATAGATGCAGATGCAGATATAGATATAGATGTAGATATAGATATAGATATAGATATAGATATAGATATAGATATAGATATAGATATAGATATAGATGATATAGATATAGATATAGATAGAGATAGAGATATAGATATATGATTTGAATCCAAGTGGTTACAATCTGATAAATGAGATTGATCAGGGTATTCAGATGTATTTTCTTTTCACTCATAGTATACACTCTTGAATCTTAATTGTACTCATGAATTGATCTGATGGCTTTAGTAGATAGCAACCTAACATGAATCAAGGATATGATGTTAGAAAAAAAAAAGTTCATGAAATCTTAACCAAAATGTAGTATCCAGAACAAGGCTAATGATGCTCCCACTATACTCCACCTCATTCAGATAAGGGTATATGGTGGATTCAAGGAGGACTAACACCTGTGGTGCAAGTACTTGTTGAATCCTCATTCTTCTTTGGAATCTCCCTAGTACTCATCTCTCACCCTCAAGAAGCTGTATTATGTGTAGCAGTTAGACCATGGCAAATCATCTCAGTTGATCTGCTACACCAGACTGTGGAAACCAAGACCATTGACAACTTAGGTGTCTACACTAATCATGTGAAAACTTTTCCTGGTGGTCTCACAGATGAGGAAAAAAAAATGCTTGTTATAAAGGCCATGAAAATGACTGAAACAGGTGCTATGGAGTAATTAGAGCTTGGTCAGACATTATGTGAGGGGCATGACTTATATCTTACCACTGAACTCCGAGGACTCTAGAAGAGAAAGTGAAGCTGAAAATGTTTTATGATTCTGCCTCACTTAAATGAAATTCATGCATGAGTCAAAAGAGCAGCCCCAAGATACTATCAAGATGCCATTAGTTTTCTTCAAAAACAAAGGATATTTTAAAAAAAATTCTTAAGGTGTATTAATCCCTATATTTTTAAAAGGACATTGATAAGATGGAACATTGCTTCAGGAGAGATGAAAAATTAAAAATCATGCCATTTAATGAACACCTTAATGAAGTCAAGGTCTTTAGATGGAAGAAGGAAAAAACCACAAAGAATATATCCAAGGTATCTTTAAGTGTTTCAAGGCTGTCATATGGTTGAGGAATTAGAATTATTTTTTTGAACCCAAAGGACTGAACTAGGAACAATGATTGGCAGTGGAAAAGAGGTAGATTTCAAGCCAATATCATGAGATTTCTTATAATTAAATATATATGAGTAGAATAAGCTACCCTAGGAAGTAGTGAATTCTTCATCACTATAAATATTTAAGCAAAAACTTAAGTTTTTTTGGTAGGAAAGATTTCTTTATCAGAAATGGGCTGAATTAGAAGACTTCTGAAGTCCTGATGATGAGAATCTTTTACTCTATAATTTGAAATAAAATGATGCTTTCATGGAAAGCAATAATGTGTACTCTTGATTTTTCCCTTGTTAGTCAAAGGTATAGCAGTCTTTTTCTTATATTCAACTAGGGTGGATGGGTTCTGATAAAATGTAGCAATGAAGAGAATATACAAGACAAACCATATATCTCAATTTTCAGCTTCCAATTCAGCTAAAAATCACCATATCTTAATCTCATTTTTAAGTTATATTTTCTGAATCTATCTTTTTTTTAAGAATCTGAGAAGTACTGCTTTAATTTTTTCTAAATTTGATATTGCTTCAAAATTTAGGCAAGATATGTTCAACTTGATCCATGGAAACCTCAGTATTAAATCTGAATATGTAGCAAAAGGCAATGCTATTCAATCTAATGTGATCAATTTTCTTTAGGTCATATTCCACAAATCCTATCAATGGCAGTTTCCTAAATGACCTTTTCAATTGTTGCTATGAAATGTTCCTGATAAAAGTGACATTATTATTTTGTTTTATCTATTTGGTTTTTATAGTAGCTTTTACTCGGCAGAGCTCTGTAGTCTGTCTTCTTTATGTTGTGGTAATGCTAGAATAAATTAGTATTGGGATGAATTTCGAGTATTTGCAAAAGGATAATAGAATTAAGCTTCCCCAGAGATCAGGTTGACTGTTATTTAGAAGTGGAGAAACATCACAGGCTCTTTTGACTGTGCATAATTATAAGGTCATATTAACTAGCCCATTTATAAAATAGATTTGTTTGAAAATAGATATCCTTTCTTCACATAAACTATAAAAATAAATACTGTCACTACTACTGAATCAAACCAGACAAAATCTAACAAATTCATGGTTCTGAAAATAAAGGAAGGCTTGCTGGGAGATTGAGTTAGATGCCAATGTGTAGGTGGTAGTTAATATTTTGTGACAAATTATTATCATATGTTGAGACACACCAGCTTTAGCAATGCCTTTAGAATTTTCAAAAAGAACTACAAGTGTCTGCTCTAGGCATACTGAGCCAGCTTTGTCAAGACTCTTCCCTAGGAAGCCAAGTTTCCCTCCTCCAAAACACCTTCTCACCACTTAATAAAATCTCTAAAGTTCTGCAAATAATCTTCTCCTTTGTCAGTGGACTGCATCCCCCTCTCTATGGGGAAGAAAAGAATAGGATACTGACCAATCCCAGCTTCCTTTCTCTATTTCTAGTCATTCTGACATTCTTCTATGGCTATTTAGTATCTTCTGACTTCTGTTACAAGAATGAAGAGGAAAATTAAACTAAATAAAAGATAGATGGAGCACTTATTTCTCTCAACTTCTTCAATTCTACCAAGTTCAAAGGATGCTTTGTAAAAGCCTATGATATCAATTGCATTCAAAAAAGGCACTGCTCTCAAGGATTTTCTTAAAGATAAATGCACTCATACTTGACAAAGAGAAATTCAATCAGAGGAAAAGTAAAGATGTATTGCTTTGAGAAATTGGAGAAAGGTGATTATTTTCATCTGAGCTGGAGAGTAAGGGATATGGTGAATCTTCTTGAAGATGGGTCTTAAAGGAGGGAATTTGTATTAATAATTTAAATTTTAAAAAATTTTAGTAATAATGATTTACCTTAAATGCTTGCAAGAATACATTTTTTTCAAAGAAACTAGTTATAACATTTTAGATATCTAAACATTGCTTGAGCTTGGCAGTAGTCCAACAGAAGGCTTAGCGAATGAAGTCATAGCCAGATAGGAGATCTGGTGTCCCATGATGATGCTGCTGATGATAATGAATGATGGAAAGATCAACGTGCTAAAAAAGAAGAAATAACAAGTAATTGTGGTAAAAGAATGAATTTGGAGTTCATGATGTGGAAATTGGTTTTGTTTTCAAGTAACAAGGATGGAGATTGTTTGTGCCAAACACAATGATGAGTAGCTGAAGTTAAATGAAAACAGAAGTGAAGAATTCAAAGAATTTTAGAAGGATTTATAAAATCAGCAATAATTTAAATGGGTGAGGAGGATAGAAAAAATTCAAGGAAAAATAGAGGTATCCAGGTTCCAAACTCATGAAGCAAAGTGGAAGAAGATACAAGAAATAGCCAGAAGAGAATGAGTAATATTGGTGGAGAATAAAATAGAAGTAAATGTGAGGATGCTGAAAAGGAAAAAAAAAAGTTGCTGATTTATAGAAGTAAAATAAGAAAATCTGAGGAGTCTAAAAGTAGAATATGTCAGTTCCTCCTCCATTCTCTGATAGAGAAAATATAAAAGAGACATAAGTTTTCATTAGAGAAAACTTATCAGAGAGATGAAACCTTTGAAGAAAACCACATTTCGGAACATACAAGGAGCTAAAAAGGTAAAAACAATCAAAATAAAGGGGAATTTTAAAGTAATAGAATGAAAACTCCTAATGACAGTATATAGAATTAGAGAATTGTAGCCCATAGTTCCTCTCTGAACAGAAAGGAGCCAACAGATAAATAACAATTTTATAGAAATTTGTCTTAGGAAAATACATCTAGATAACTAGGATCAGGGCACTTCAGAATTTAGGAATAAACTGGAAGCAGGTGGTTATCATGGGCAAAGGCTATTTAACATACATGTGAATATGTGAATATATGCTTGTGCACGTGTCTGTGTGTTTGTGTGTGTGTGTGTGTGTTGTTTGTGGGGGAGAGAGAGAGAGACAGACTACTTTGGTAGTATGTTGAAATCTATGGACCTTTCTCAGAATAATGTTTCATGCATAAAATAAAATACAGAGTTAAAAAGAAAACAATTATTTTGTAAGAGTCTTCCAAATAAATATTTATTCAAGTTGAGAGATGCTGGATTAAGAATCCCACCCATAGGGAAAGATAAACTATGGGTCTACAGAGCAAGACAATAGATAATTTGATGTCCTATTGCTTTTATGATCTGGGTTTTCTCCCCTCTTTCCTGTGTTCATGTCTCCCTTTGATTTCTGAGTGAGCATAGATAACATGGGGTAAGGAGGTGCAGCCAGATGGAAACTTCCATAGGTTCCATAGATGGAAACTCTCCAGCTTTCTTTGGCAGGTATCCTACCAAAATTGATTAGTTTTTAATCCACATATCTATAGGACTCATACAAAAGGATTGGATAAACTCTTTTTAGTGAATAAGTGCTAGGAGATACTTTAATCTTTTAGACCTTTCCCCAGGAGGTTTTGAGAATGAAAACTTAGTTTTGAAAATGAACTCTTCTCTACAATTCAGGAAATTTTTCAATTTAAACATACTAATCCTATATCTATATTCAGTCTAGGAGCAATGAGTTGAGCTTATTTCCCAGGCTTATTATATGTCCAGTTTAGCCAGAAATAGTATTTATAGCATTAGCAAACCTCCTACCATATCATTCCACATCCCTGGCCACCAAAGCCGTAGCTCATCTCCTAAGTGGAGTGATAAGGAGCTGAGATGAATTCTAAGTGAGAAAATCTTGTCTTTTATCCTAACTCAATAAAAATATTTTTTTCCAAGCACTTGCTTTTCAGCATTTTCTCACAGGGAAAATCCAAGACACAGTGATAATGATAGTTAGGAGGAGTCCAAATGGTTGAAGTGATGTGTTACTTTGAATGGGTTGAGTGTAAGTATGCCCTGCCTCCCTTTGCCTTCCTAGCTTCCTCAAGCCCTGTCACAATAAGGTTGTATTTAACAGCCACCATCTGTCATTTGTGTAATATTTGAGTGACCCATCTAACTAGGGGACATGACAGCCCAGGTGGGCAGACTTCTACAGCTATAATAATCAGTACTAATGAACTGGTTTGGCTGACAGTATCCTCTGGAGACAAGAAAACACAGTAATTTTTTGCAATGTGACTTGTTAAACCTTTCCATTGGGTTCCATGGCTAAGATAGGCAACTGAAACCATATGCACTACTTTATATTTCCTCAAATTGCTTATTTTGGCATTGGGGATGTATGTTGACTGTGCCAGAGTATGTGCATGCATATGTGAAATAATCTGAGATAGAATGAAACTGGATTGATTTTAGTTGAATTAAGTGGTTGAGCAAATCAGAGAAACTAGGCTGGTACAGAGGAGCAAATACAGAGCAAGAAAATGGATTATTGTTTGAAAGATTTTATTTATTTTGAATTTTACAATTTTTTTCCATAATCTTACTTCCCTCCCTCAGCCTCCCACAGAAGGTAGACTGTTAGTCGTTATATTGTTTCCTTGGTATGCATTGATCTCAGTTGAAAGTGATAAGAGAGAAATAATATACTTAAGGAAGATACATAAAGCATGAGATGTAGAAGAATTACATAATAAAACAACATTTTTTATAGTTAAGTTAAAAGTAATAGTCTTGTTTTTGTTCAAACTCCACAATTCTTTCTCAGGATACAGATGGCATTCTCTGTCATAAATACCCCCAAATTGTACCTGATTGTTGCCCTGTTGGTATGAGCAAGTCCATTAAGGTTGATCATCACTCCCATGTTTCTGTTAGAGTGTACAGTGTTCTGGTTCTGCTCATCTCACTCAGCATCAGTTCATAAAAATCCTTCCAGGCTTCACTGAATTCCATCCCTCCTGGTGTATGTGATGGGACACTGTTGTTCAATTAGAAAAAAATGGATTCTAAAAGCCTTCAGAATAAATTTGTACAATCCACTGTTTTCTCAGTTTCTTCTTCTGTAACATAGAAATAGTAACTCTGCAATCTTCTGTCTAACTGATAGGGTTATTGTAAGAACTCTTATTATGAGAAAGGTAAAATAAAGTGCAATAAAGGTAACATTCAACTTTTGTTTTGCTTTGTGCTTTATACATGGAATCTTTCCTGATCCATCAAGTTCCTTGTTACTTCTCCCATAATTACTTTTTATACATTTTTAATATTCTGAATATATTCATTTATATGACTGCTTTTCCTCGCCTCCATATAAACTGGTTGAGGGCAGGGACTATTTAATTCATTTTTTGTATTCCCAAGGTCTTGTACAGCACCAGCACTTAGCAAAAGCTCATTAATTGATTACAATATACTTCACTACCTCCTCACCTTTCAGGGAAGTATGAATTGCACAATGAATAATACAGAAGTACTTTCCACATAGAACAGAAGCATTCTGTCCATAGAACAGAAATTCAAACCAATTTACTGTAATACTTTTTGAAGGTAACTGATTCAGTCTTCAGTGAACTTTGCAATTTGAATGACTCAACTGTCCATCAGATCCACCATTAGAACATTTTGCTTCATGCTTATCATGCTTGTTAGAGAACTAGTTGGACCAGTTAAAAATAAATCTTAAGTGCTTCTCTCTCTCTCTCTCTCTCTCTCTCTCTCTCTCTCTCTCTCTCTCTCTCTCTCTCTCTCTCTCACTCTCACTCTCACTCTCGCTCTCCCTCTGTCTCTTTATCGCTCTCTTTCACAGAGTAATTCTGTATTATATCCTTCCCTAACAGACACTGATTTGTAGTATAGAAACAAATCTCTCTCTATACCCTGACATTTACTAATGCTTCCATCTGTTCTGTGGTGTTAAGATAGCAGGCCGAGGGTACAGCAGTCCATAGGGCCTTTAAAAGGTTTTTCTCATTTTCACTTAACAGCTTTATACTGGCATCTCAATGTTGGCATATGGACAGTATGCCCCCAAATGTACTCAATGTTGCTTTATGAGCCCAATGGAAGTTAACTTTTCCTTGGTGGTATATTCTTTTTTTTTTTAACTCCACCCTCTAAAAACAAATCTTCTTAGGTCTGAGAATGGCTCATTAAAATTAATGGTTGAATGATATCAATTCCAAAAATCATGATGAATTAATTAAACAAATAAGTAGGAAATGTAGTAAAGTTGATCAAGCAACTGATTCAGCCTCAAGGTTTATAAATTGAACGTGAAATGATTCCTGTTTTGCCTAGTAACTTTAAGGAAAGTCATGCATGTTAATCTTCAATGATCTACCTAGCATGTGATGCCATTGTAATCATTACTTTCATTCAATTTGTTTAGTGATATGACTGATTTTGTCAAAATAGGGCTATTAAAATTAATGAAAACAGAAAAGTATATTTTCTAAGAACTGTTCATTGACTGAATAATTTATATTTCCTTATCAGAAATCTGAAAATAATGATTATTATTCAATAAAGTATGTTTTTTATAGTCACATTTATATTTTTAATTTTTCAAATCAAATTTATACATAAACATTTTCAAATTAAATTTATATATCAAATGCTGCTTTGTTCAAGACAATATTAGGAGGGTTATAGTAAAAATATTTTTATCCTTGATTTCAAAGTACTGATATTCTGAAGTTAAGCAATTTATTCATGGTCTCATTTTTAGATACAAGGAATACAGTAAAATGGAAACAAATACTATATTTGAATTCAGAAAATGTGGTCTCAGATCTATTTCTACTATTTGTTATATAAGTGACCATGGTTAAATTAAGAACAAACAAATAAACTTATTCTACATCAGTTTCTTCATTTGGGTTGACCTCAGTTCTTTTCTAGCTCTAAATCCATAATCCTATGAACTATTGAAGACAGTACTCCAACTTTTACTCTAAATCAATGCAGGTTTTCTTACAATTGGTATATAGGACCAAAAGAACATCAGAAGCTTATCTACTGATACAGTTCTAAGTTATCAGAGACAAAACCTTGTTGACCCCATATTTTGGGAAACTAGAGCTCTAATCCATGATATATTTATAACTTTTGAAGGACTCACTGGTACATCTTCCATGTGTTTTTTCCATGAGTACTTAGTTTAAGGTAATTGATCAACCCTTCTATAAGATGACAGAACTAGTAATATGTATTCCTTTGCTTAAGGGTCAAAAGACTGCTCCAGGCATAAGGAGGCACATGTGGATATTAACTGATGGTGAACCATCAGTCGATGGTATTTTTTCATGAAGCTATCTATTTGACCTAGGACTCTATTCCATGTAATTGATCTTTTAATAAGAAAAACATATATTGGTTTGACATCCTGTTTATTCTTGGCAATCTCTGTAAGGAGCAAGAGAATGAACAATGGTATATAGGAGGGAAAGGAAGATAAAATGTTTTCTTCCCCAGGATCCTGACATCTTCAGACTATAACATTACTATTATGGGGAAAGACCAGAGCTCATTATGCTTGAAGTAATTTATAAAGTATTAGGTATTACCATGGGCATTGGAAGCCAGAAGTCAGTGAGAGGAAAAAAAAACACAACCCAGCAGTTTTCTAAAGAATGCATCTGGTGGAGGCTTCCCTGGTATCTGTGGGATTAAATGGTATATTTATGCTTGAACTCCTTTCTGTTTCTTGAAACCAATTAATCAATGAACACATATTTTTAAGCATTTATTATATGCCAAACACTAGACGAACTATTGGGGAATATAAAGAAAAAATGAAGCTCTTCCAACCATTGAGAATTTTATATTGAATTCACAAATTGTATGTATACATATATGTGTATCAAACTGCAATAGCAGCTAGGTGCTATAGTGGATAGAGCACTAGCCTTGGAGTCATGAGGATGAGAGTTCAAATCCAGTCTCAGCATTTGACACTTAGTAGCTATGTGACTGTGGGCAAGTTACATAGTCTTAATTGCTTCACATTCAAGGCTATCTCTAGCCATCTTGATTTACACCTGGCTACTTGACTCATATGGCCCTGAGGAGAAAGTGAGGCTAGTGACTTGGCACAGAACCTCCTTGCTCAAATCCTGTTCATGGATGCATCATGGTATCAACTTGTCTCATGGCATGGTCTTCTTCCATAATGAAGGAAAACATCACCATCATAATCAGACTACCAAAGAATTACAGAATGTGAAAGTACATAGAGGTCATTTTCTCCAAGCCATACATGAAAGGAATCCTCAACTTTAACACACTTAACATATGGTTTTCTAGTCTCTGCTTGTTTTCAACTCCCTGGAATAGTATATCTATGATAATCCCTAATATTCCCATAATTCACCTCTTTCCTACATCCTTTTGTTGCTCTCACATGCTTGGATTGAAAGCTCCTTGAAGGAGCCTTTTCAATTATTCTATTTAAGCAAAGAACACAGGCTGTCATATTGTAGGTGTTTAGTAAATGTTTCTTGTATTTGATATGGGATGAGGGAGAAGAAATTATGAAAAATTTCATATGGCTGTTACAATATGAGGTGAACTTTGAAGAAAAATCAGTATTCGAAAAGATACAGGTAAAAAGAGAAGGCATTCCATGAATGTGGAGAAGCACATTCAAGGATAAAGTAATGAAAAAATAATGTCCTATGTGAGGAACATCAATAAGACTAATTAACAGGAACATATAGGATATAATATGAATTATTTGTAATTAATCAATTGATAATATTTTAAGTTATTCCTAATTGCTAAGGAGGGCTCTAAATGCTGGAGATACAAAAAGAAGTAAAAAACAGTCCTTAGCCTCAAGTACCTTACACGTAATGGCATAGACAACATGCAAGCAAGTATAAACAAGACAAGTCTTCTATAGGTTACTTAAGAAACAATTAAGAAAGGGAAAGCAATGGAATTAAGAGGGGCTGGAAAAAGACTTCCTATAAAAATTGGAATGTTTATTGGGCCTTAATTGAAGTCCAGGAGTGTGGTCAGATTGGAGGCAGAATAACATGGCAGACAGTAAGAAGAAACCCTTGGAAGCAAGAGATGAAGGATCTGGCTTGTGAAACATATTGGATGACAATGTCCCTGGATCAGAGAGGATGTGTCAGGAAATAAGTTTTAAGATTGGAAAGGTATGTCAGGAATAATTTATGAAGGCTCTTTTTTTTTTAATGTTAAACAGAGCATTTTTTATTTGTTCCTTTAGGCAATAGACAGTCACTGGAGTTTATTGAGTGGGGGATGGGAAGAAGTAATGTAATCTAAACTGTACTTTAGGAAAATCACTTAAGTGGTTGAATAAACCAAGGATTTATAGTGAAAATAGAATGGAAAAAGGAGTACTCACATGGAGACTGTGATCTAGGTATGAGATGATGAGAGCCTACATTAGAATGGTAACTGGTCAGAGGAGAGAAAGGCATATTTGAGAAATGTTAAAAAGGAGAAACTGGGAGGCCTTGGAAACAAATTGAATATGAAGAGTAAGAGAATATGAAGAATCCATAAAGATTCCTAGATTAATTCCCCAAGGTAATGTGAGCATGGTGTACTCTACAAGAATAGGGAAAATGAGGGAAGGCTTAGGGAGAAGATAACGAGTTATATTTTGGATGTAGTGAATTTAAGATTTTTATGTGCTTTGAAAATAGTAACTGAGCATGGTGTTTTCATGTACTAGGCATTTAAAACTGCTTAATAGTCTGACAGAATGACATAATCTTGTGGAATTCTGGAATTTCAAAACAACCCTGTGAAATTGCTTTTTTTTTAAATCATACCTTTCAAATTAAATTGCATAATCTTCTCTTCTTCCTCCTCCTATTCGCCTTCTCTTCTTCCTTCTTCTCCTTCTTTTTCTCCTCCTCCTCCTTTTCCCTCCTTCCTCTTCTCCTACTTCTCCTTTTCTCTCCTCCTCCTTTTCCTCTTTCTTTTTCCTCCTCCTTTCCCCTTGTTCTCCTCCTCTTCATCCATCTTCCCTCCTTCTCTTTTTAATTTCTTCTCCTCCTCCTTCTTCTCCTCTTTTTCCTCCTTCTCCTCCTCTTTCTTCTTCTATTATTATTATTATTATTATTATTATTATTATTATTATTATTATTATCATCATCATCTTTATTATCACAGTATTGCTTCTCCTCATCTTGAATTCCATACTGGACTTCCACAGTCCATGTGCATGTCCATAGAGTTCTTCCCTTCAGTTTTGGAATTCCCGCAGCTCAACTGAGCTCTTTTCATTGGGTTCTGAATGGGTACAAAGTGGCTTAGCCCAGCATTTCTAGCTGCACCCCAGACTATACTTCAGACCCAATCCAGGCAACCAGTTGTCTTTTGTCTCCTTTTGTCATCCAGTCACCACATCTCCTACCCTGTTTCTACCTTTTGTTCCGATATTATTCCAAACAATTATTTCTGTCAGTCTACTGTTTGCCAATAAATTTATTCACCATCTCTGTGGCTCCTTGATGTAACTGCTTCATGGCCATCATTCTTTTATATGTGCTTTCTCCAACTACTAAAAGCAAGGTCAGTAAATTCAGGATATGTCTCACTTTTTGTCTTAGCATCAATAGTATATACAGATACATGCAAACATACAAATGCATGAATGCTCGTGGATATGCATATGTATATGAATGTATAGATATATATGCCTGTATGCACACACCCTCATACATTTTCATGTTTGTTCAGGTCTCTACCTTATGCAGGGTAGAGAAAGGATTGAGTCAGAGAAGAATGGGTACACAGATACAAGTAAAGACCTAGTATAAAATTTCAATGTATTTGTCATAGTTAGCTATTGCTTTCCTTCCATTGCTACCAATCATTAATTTAAAAAGCAACTCTGCTTTAGATAGTAGCCTGTGAGCATGCGTCACCATATACTACTAAAATTTTAAAGTCTAGCATAACACAACCTTAAGCTGACAATAGTTTAGTCTACCTTTACAATGCATATGTTGTGGTTTTTTAATCAGCTTTCAGTTTCCAGGAAATATGACATGGCTTGAACAAGTTCCCTCACCTGATAAGAAAACCAAAAAAACTTCCACAATGTGATAGGTTTCATACAGACACAGGGAAAGGTGTCCTTTAAATTCCATATATAATAATTGCCAGACAATTGTTATGCATGTGTAGTCCAGATTCTTTCTTGGTACATTGGATAACCTCAGTGAGCTGAAGTGCTTAGTTATGCAGAAACTATAACGAATAATGGATGAAAACCATCTGCTTATTTTTATATCATCTACTGTCAGGTAAAGGATCAGGTGTGGTTCCCTTTTGCTTTATGGGTATTCAGAGTAATCCTGCATCTCTCAGGCTTAGTGCTGACACCCCTCCACATGGGTCATCTGTCCCTCTCTCCAATGGTAACTAAGTGTGCAAAGGTAGAGGCGGATGTATTTCTTAAAGTGATTACCTCAACTTTTCCCTTTATTTTTTTAAGCAATGTATTTTCCTGTTATGATTCACAGTCAAAAGAAAACAGAAACCCCTTTATAAGGCAAAAGCAGTCTTGTTTTTTCTCATTTCAAGGATCTGGGTAGTTGGATGAAAATTCTAGTTAACTTTTCAGAGATATCTCAATTAAAGTATCCCAAGATGATAGAAAATATGATAGTAGGAAAAATCCAGTAAGGAGAGACTATGATTCATTCGTTGAGCTTCATGTTAGAAGAGGAAAAGGCATATAAGGAAGCCTTTGGTGCTACATAGGGTAGGAAAAATATGCAATTTCTCAGACTAAGGGAGATCAAAACTTCACTATAACTTTGTAAATAAGTACTAGAAAGTATTAATTAAATATGTTGCTCAGAATTACATTTGAATCTAGCTCTTCCTCACTCTAAATCAGTCACATCTGTCACTATATAATAGTACCTTTCTCGCTTCCTTCGACATTAGTTAAATATTCATTTAACTAAATCATTCCACTAAAAGATTTTATTTAATCAAAATGGGATGAAATGAAATAAAAGATGTGAAAATAATTTGAATACCTGGGGGCAGAAGTTATTATTTACCTACATGATATTATAATTCCCATATTGCCCTTGGATATAGAGATGTTTAATAAATATTTGATGAAGGGACAGCTAGTTGGAGAAGTGGGTAAAGCACAAGCTCTGGAGCCAAGAGGACCTGAGTTCAAATTTGGTCTCAGAGCCTTAATAATTACCTAGTTGTGTGACCTTAGGCAAGTCACTTAAACCCATTGCCTTGCAAAAAATAAATATCTGATGAATAGGTATATAATAACTGAAAGGTTTATAGTGGCAAAATACTTTCGTTACATTTTCTGATTTGCTGATCTTCATAATAACCCAGTTAAGCTTGCCTATTCATTATTTCCAGAAAGGGAAATTAAGACTCCAATAGAGGCAATAGAATGTTTATGCATTCTTGTTATTAGTGAAGGGCAGAGTAAATTCTGGGAAGATGATTAGAAATTGCCAGCCTCTTCAAATTTCCTCTACAGACAAAAATCACCACAAAATGAGGGTAGACCAGAAAAAATAAAAAGGTAAAGCTGTTGTTCTCCAAAGACTTATTGAGAGGACCTAAGAGTAGAAAGAACCTCCAGAGGCTGTGCTTTGGTCTTAGTGAAGTGTAGGCACCTACCTCCCTGGTGACTCCACTTAATTAACAAACAGTAGTCCCTGAGGGAAGCAGATTCTGCATCAATTGATTTCATCTCATTTAAACTAACAATATTAGGAACTTTCACTTCAAACTTTGACTCACGGTCTTTCATCAGAGGAGTAGTAAGTGGCTGATTAGGAATTAATTGAGGCAACCTCTGCTATTTACAGAAATCAGCTCTAGACAACCTAACCAGAAATAATCCTGGGCTGTGACTGTGTATGAGAAGGGGTGAGCATATGCCTGGTGAGTATGGTACTAGGGAGCAAGACCATTTTCAAGACAGTGAGGCTTGATTCCTAATTATAACATAGGGGATGAGAGGATGCTCTAAGGTTGATCCTGTAAACAGAATTCAGAAATCTTCAAATTCCAAGTCTAGAGATCTTTTCACTTTACCATTCTGCCCCTACTTCAAACCTTGTTACAAATCCATTGCTCTTTGTCTATCTATAAACATAGATCATCTGAGTAAAACAATGTAGGGTAAGGTCTAAAGCAGAATACCCTGATTCACATGAGTTCTTGAGGACTCTAGAACAGTTACTTTCTTTCAGTTAAATCACAAAGAACCTTTAATTTTGAAGATCCAAATATTCTCTCAAGTTTTAAAATATAAAAAAGATAGATCTTATCCTATGAAGCAAAACATACCAAAAATTGGTTTTCTGCATGGAGAATTCTAGACACAAATAATAATATTCACAAAAAAGCATTTGTATCATAAAAGTTATTTTTATGGAAATTTTGTGTGCTCTTGGCATCAATTCAAATCTTTTTTCAAGTGTTAAATCTTTCAAATAAGCCAATGATTGTGACATCAAACTTCTCTGGATAGGAACAAGAAGCACAGTGGATTTGACATCAGAGAGCTGGGTGCAGACTTTTGCTAAGTCACTAAGTCAAACACTTGAGCAAGTCACTTAGTTTGATGAGGTTTCAATTTGTTTATCTGTAAAACATATATATCTATACTCACACCAACCACTCTTCTCTACAGTATTGTGGTGAAGATCAATGAGATGATGTTTGCAAAATCATTTTGTAAGTTGATATCTTGCTATAAGCTCTTTTGATACATGAAATATGAAATTAAAATAAATATGATCTCTTCTCTTGAGATTTATTGCCCACAAAACAAGGATAATATTATTTCTGCTTCTTTCAGTACCATCTAAGAAGTTGAAAAGCCTAATGTACTATGATTAGCCTATAAAGATATTGTCCTATCACTCAATGTAATTATTTATAAAATATAATTATTTATCAAAAGAAGACATTTTATTATTAGAGAGAGAATAACAATAATAATCTTGCTACATATTCTATTGGATAATTGGAAACTGGATTGAAGTATGTGAATAAAAACTTTCTACGTTGTACTCTGATAGAGTATTTCTTTGTGTTACACTTTATGTCTAAATTCTGTACCTATTTTGATATTCTGATATAGTGGGTAAGATATGGATCTATGTCTAGTTTTTGGCATACTATTTTCCAATTTTCCCAACAATTATTGTCAAATAGTGAGTTCTTATCCCAGATGCTGATGTCTTTGTGTTTGTCAAATAGTAGATTGCTATAGTCATTTACTATAGTTTCTTTTGAATGTATCCTAATCCAGTGAACCTTTACTCTATTTCTTAACCATTATTATATAGTTCTAACATTCCATTCATCTATGAAGCTTTTATGAGATATCTTTACTCAAGTTATTGCAAAAGATTGTATATGAAAATTATGGTCCATATATTTTTATTTATTTGTTTATTCTAGTCTACTATTCATTGGTCTCTATTTTCATGATGCTAACTAATATTATAATATAGTTAATTCCAATATTTTCAAATTGAACACTATGTATTCTGGGGGGGGATTGAACCTATAAGAATAAAAGAAAGGATTAAGATTGGAAATCTGCACAAGAAAATTACCATGAAGTATAGAAGTATAGAAGTCTTTTTTTCCTAATTAGAAACTTTCTATGCACATCAAATTAAGCATCATCAGGACAGAGAAAGATTCATCTTGTGATTTGAAGGAAAGATTGCACAAGATGCTTAGTGGCTAATAGTTGCATATTCAAAAATATTGCAAGATTTACTTGGGATTAAGTAAGTGAAAGTGTGCAGAGTTTGCTATTAAGACTGTAAAAATTTGATGTTCTCTTACTGCAGATACAGCAGCACTAAATACCACTTATCCTTGAATGTTTCTTTGCTTTCTATTGTCCACTAGGTAATTTGCCCTACAGGGAGAAAAATCTTTTATCATCAGGCTCCAAGAATGCTTAGTTAACACTCTATCTGTGTTGCAGGTGTTTAGCATTCTGTACAGTTTTTAGCCAATACCAGTAAAAGTAATATATGGGTTTGACAGGTT
Source organism: Macrotis lagotis (assembly GCF_037893015.1). Classification (NCBI taxonomy): domain Eukaryota; kingdom Metazoa; phylum Chordata; class Mammalia; order Peramelemorphia; family Peramelidae; genus Macrotis; species Macrotis lagotis. The sequence goes on along the minus strand of NC_133660.1, from coordinate 148,970,237 downwards.
TACACAATTATCTTCCCAGATTGATTCTCAGAAGACATATCTTTGGGTCACATGAAGAGGAATCATAAAAATATTTCTGATTACCTGGCATATTTCCTCCACAAGTTTATTTATTTTAGGGTTAGTCCACATTGTTCACAAGAAAAGTATGGTAACATCTGTGTCAGGATAGGGTCATCTCAGAGATAGTCTTGTAAATTATCAAGAGGAGAAAAGAGCTCAGTATGAATCATAAATCATTGCATCTATCTGTAAATGAATGATTACTGATGCACTTTCTCATCTCTTTAATGAGATGGGAAATTAAATATCTCTTTCCCTATATGGTGTTTGATTTATTGGAATGAGATTATATATGAAGTATCATTTGGGGTGCTTCCTCATCCTGCAACAGATTAAGCTAGGTCCCTTTTCTAATATATCCTGCATGCATTTTATTCTTTTAAACAGGCTTTTTTCCACTCACCTAAGTTGAGAATGAATTTGACTTAAATAAGTCTCCATCTTTCCTGTTGACTTTGAGTTTGAAAATATTCTATCCATGGATAAATATTATATTTCCTCCCTTCCCACTATTAGTCTTTCCCTGTCCCCAAATACTTTTGAGCTCCAATTTCTTTAGTGATTTGAGTTGCAGAAGAGGAGTGAGGAATTCTAGTTTTATATTATAGACTGTAGAATTTCAACATTCTGAGACACCAAAGAGATTATCTAAATCTTACTATATCTGTCCCAAATAAAATCCCAAGAACAGCCTCACCAAGTGGTCCTGCTATTTCCTACTACCTTATTAAAGGAATTCCATGAAGTACACACTTCCTCCAAAGTGTGGTTATTTCATCTTTCAATCCACTTATATGGGACCTATTTATTGAATTCCTTCTTAATAAATGCCTGTTGATTGACTGGACAGAACTAACTTTTTAAAAAATTTCCTTTTATCACACTTATTGACTCTATGGATTTCTTATTCATAGGTCCCAGTTTGCTTTTCTGCATCTAAAAAGAGCATTTGTAATCCTTCCTCTAAAAAATATTCTTTATATTAATATACTATTAAACAAATGTTATCAGTCTCATTCCACTTACAATGTTCCCTATCTCTCTGTCTTTGTTTCTGTTTTTCTGTCTCTGTTTCTCTCTATGTCTATTGCTTGGCTGAACAGACCTAATTTCATCAACAAATCTACTTAAAGCAATTTTCTGATCCTCTTATCATCACTTTATCTTAACTTATCTGTGTCCTTTCAAAATGTAGTGTCTCTAGATGTGATATTATCAAGTAAATTAAAGTAAATCTATTAAATTCTTCATTGTTAACATTGCCTTAGCAACCATTGTCAACCATGTCTCTATTACAGTTGGCAGGAATACAAAGACCAAAATTAAGTAAAACAAAACAAATATACAAATAAAAAACCCTTTGCCCTCAAGAAGTTTGCAACCAATGGCATGGGAGATAGAGGGAATAATATATAACATTTGTGCAAAAAGATAAATACAAAGTACAGCAGGTTCTGTAAGTTGGATCCACATAAGTTTTCCTAAAAATTACTGCTGCAAAACTGATCAATGAAACCCATAGGACTAATAAAGAAAGTGGAGACAGAACATATTTTTCAAAATGTGTGCGTGTGTTTGTATGTATGTGTATTCGTGTGCATATGAAGGAAAGAGAAGTTTAATAAAAATGGTAGCTTATTTTTTATACATGTAAAATGGTTAAGAAATCTATTGATAATATACTAAGTTGTGGCTAGACTGTGTCCCATTATCATCAGGCTTGGGATGGGTAAAATTGAATGCTATAGGAAATAGGGCAGCCTTAACTGGTGCATCTTTTGGAATAGAGGACAACAGGCCTGATTTTGAAGGTGGAAGGAGTAATATATGTGCTCAGATCAGTTCTCCTCTACCCCCCAGCTTCTGCTGCATAAGAAAAATAAAATATATAATAAATAATGTATCTTGAAGAAAGACCTGAAGTTGATTTTTAAAAGCAAATTTCAAAAAGGTTTATGAATTATTGTAAAATGATGACATTTTCTCCAATCTCCATGTTTTTGAGGGAGATTAGCAAATACCAAATTAACCTTATACTATGATTCTTCCCCAATATATCAGTTAAATTGGAAGAAATTTGTATTTTCAAAATAAACACTAACAGCAGACCAAATTCAGAAGGGAGAGAGAGAATACTGCTACCTAGGAACATCAGAAAAGTATTATATTAGTTGGGCATGAACTAAATCTTGAAAGCAGCATTAGATTCTGTGTAATGGAACTGAGTAATGATTGGATTACTGATAACCATGGAGGGAGAAATTCCAGTCTATTTGGGTGACAAAATGGAATCAATGAGTATAGTTCATTGTTTCTAAGCCTTTGACTGAGGGAACAGGAATAGTTGCCATCAGTCAGTCAACTTACATTGATCTATTCTCTTCTAGGCAACATATAAAGACTAGAAAGATGAAGAAAGGCAAAGGACTGTGTCTCATCTTAGGGAATTTGCATGGCATATAAGATATAGATAATGGACAATATAGACATTAAGAAGATTTAGAATTCAGTTATTCTATCTTTCCAATCTCTCTTATTTGGGGGAAAACTAACTTCCATGTCTTTAGTGATCACAAAAACAATATTATTGTAGTTAAATAGCTACTTCAGTGGCTTTCTATTGACTCTAGGATATAAAAACCAATTCCTTTACCTTGGATTTAAAGCTTTTAAGAATCTTTCTTGAATCTATCTTTCCAGTCAGATAATATGTTGCAGTAAAAATGGCCTGTATGTTATTTTACAGATGCTGCCCTCTATTTTCCAACTGCATATTTCTGTAAACAATCCCTCCGGCTTAGGATTCTCTTTTACTCCATAACTGTCTTTTTTTTTAGTTTTTTTTTTTGGCAAGGCAATGGGGATAAGTGACTTGACCAAGACCACACAGCTAGGTAATTATTAAGTGTCTGAGGTCAGATTTGAACTCAGGTACCCCTGACTACAGGGCCAGTGCTCTATCCACTGCACTACCTAGCTACCCCTCCATACCTGTCTTATAAAATCTTTAATTTCCTTCAAGTTCCTCCTCCAAGGTAGACTTTTTTAATTCTCTCCAGTTTTTAATGATCTCCCTCTCTCCCAAGAGGATCTAGATGGTATAGTGGACAGAGTGCAGGCCTGGAATCTGAAAGTTTCATATTTCTGAGTTCAAATTTGGTTCCTCACACTTAGTAGCTATGTGACGTTGGGAAAGTCACTAAACCAGTTTGCTTTAGATTCCTCATCTATAAGACTGATTAGTGAAAAAAAATGACTCCAGTATCTTTGCCAAGAAATCCTCAAATGGGGTCAAAACAACAAAATCCCTCTGCCTCTGTCTCCTGATTTGTCTGTCTCTCTCTGTCTTATCTCTCTCTCTTTTTCTCCATCCGTACACATAAGTCTATAGATGTATTGTTCAAAGAGGACAATGATATTACAGAATATTGTCTTGACTTGAGCATGAATTGGTTTTAGTTGAGGCAGAGGTACAAAGTCATCAGCCTCACTCTCTGTTCCAGTCACCAAGGTCCAATGGCAAGACAAAAGTCAGTGACTGACAATGGGACAGTAATAGAGGATGACTTTGGCATTTTCAGTATCTAACACAAGTTCTACCAGGTGCTCCCCAGAGCCTGCTTCAGCTACCTCTATGTACATTGAAAGTGATTATTCTCATCTACTTATTCTGTGCAGGAAATTTTCACATACTTGGCATAGACATCCCCTTAACTCACCAACAGGTCTGAGGTGGTCTTTTAGCCAGTCTCCTGAGATGATTTTAACCTGTTTGTTACCACAGCCCATTCTCCAACTTCTTAGAGCCACAAGTGACATACAAACCTTCACAAAAAGGTGCTAGGACTCCCTGAACACTCCATGCATAATACTTATATGCACCTACATATATACATGTGTGAATAAATATACATATATACATACATGCTTACACACATGTGATGTTCTGGAAGTTATTTATCTCTAAGTAGAAGATTTATATTTGTATTCAGTTTCTACTGCTTCATTTTGGAAAGGAGGTGTTTATACTCAATGATATATTGGATAACTTTTAGATTTTTATCTATGATTGTAGGATCTATGAACATGTGATTTCCACGTGGAATGTATATAGTGGAATGTAAACTGCTTAAGAGTTAGGGACATATTTGTTTCTAGTTCTTTGCTCCCATGAACAATTATGATATTAATATAATAATATGCATTTGACCTTTGGATTTTTCCCTCCTGGATCTGAATCTAATTCTCAGGAATTTATCATCATGTCTTAGCTGGCCTCTCACCCTAGAATTTTCAGCATTACATGGGGGCTTCTTCATGTTGAAACATTCCAACTGCCTCTCCATTATCTTAATCTTGTTGATAATTGCATCCCAGGCCCTTTGGCCTCTACCTGATTGTGTATTATTCTCTATTCAGCTTTGTTTCTTTGCCACCATGATAGACCAGAGTGAAAGAATCTACCATTGATGTTTTCAATAATCAAGAATGAAAATCAGACGTTCAAAGAACATCAGAACCTTTGTAGTTCTGATCATAAATGATGCCAACTAAATAACCAGCAGCATTATTCCCATGACCCTCCAGGGAGCTTTCAGAAAACTAAAGTCTTTGGGTTCCAGGAGGAATCATTAGACCAAGAGACAAGTTGGCTATACCATGATGACATCAATTTGTGACCAGAAAAGAATATACTAGTGCTTTGCTTGGCATTTTTGGAGGGAACCACATCCCTAATGACAATTATTCACACAGCATCCAATAGTACATGTAGTGATAATAGTTCTGGAAAAGGCAGTGACAAAGATGTCTCTGCACAACTTTCCCCTCTCTTTTATCAACATAATGTGCATGTCATGACATTATTAATTTTATGGCATGGTCTTCAATTAGGAAAGACAACAATCTTGTTGTTATGACCAAACTTATGTGTCCCCACTCTATTTTCTTCCTCTCTCTCTCTCTCTCTCTCTCTCTCTCTCTCTCTCTCTCTCTCTCTCTTTCTCTCTCTCCCTCTATCCTCTCACAATTAAAATATAAACTTTTTTTAAGGTCAGACATAATTCTTTACTTTTATTGGTATACTCAGGGCTTAGTCAGACAGTGTCAAGCATATATTAAGCATTTAAATACTTGTTGCTCATACTTATCTTTTCCAACACATTCTTGGAGCATATGCCAAGTAGTGAGATAGCAATAAAATTTTTTTCACTTTTCTCCCACACTTCCAAATTGAAATCCAGAATGGACTGATTTCACAGTTCCACCATCAAAAAGTAAATCATTATGTTTGTCTTTCTGTAGTCTCTTCAAAAGTGATACATACACAGATACACAGATACACACAGACACAAACACACAACCACACATACACACACACACACTTTTGATAATTTGTAAAAAGAAAGCTTCAGAGATGTATTGCTTTGAATTTCCTCTTACGATTCATTACTCAAAGATGTTTTCATTTTTTTTATAATTTACAAATAGTCTTTAGAAAAATTTTCCTCTTTTTTGACCAATTGCCTATTAGGGAATAGCTCTTCATATTACATGAGTCACACACACACACACACACACACACACACACACAAACATTATATATATATATATATATATATATATATATAGAGAGAGAGAGAGAGAGAGAGAGAGAGAGAGTGTTTCAATATTAAACTTTTATTAATGTTTTCAGGCAAATATTTCTTCTTTTTACATTTTTCCTCTATTCTTTTTCTGTTTACTTTATATATGATATATATTATGATATTTTATGAAAATTGTCCAATTTTTATTAACTCTTAAATACCTCATTTGTTTAAGAATTCCCCCCTTATAAGCATCTTTGTGAAAAATCCCAAATTTTGTTCTCTTTTAAAAAAAAACGTGTGCCTTTTGCAAGTCCAAGTGTTTCTTAATGAAGTCTCAGATAGCATGAATATTTTGGGGATTTCCAATTTTTACCATTGACTCAGAATGACCTGAAGGATCACTGAAAGTTTCACATCTTTTTCACTCTAACTACTGTTTTCTCATGCCTCCCACATATCATACTTGGAAGTTGATTTCTTTTATTTCTATATATTCCTTTTTTTTTCTTTTTCAATTCAGTACACCATTCTATACTGCCAGATCTTTTTGAAGTCTGCTTCTGTTAGCTAGCCTGTTAATTATTCTTACCCTTCTCATGCCAGTTTTATATTTGACAAACAAACTTCAATACACAAGCCATTTTCAAAAAAATGTTGAAAATTACAGAGCCAGTAACAGAAGGGAACTCATTTTAAATAAACATTGGTCCTTGACCTAATAGAATTTGATGAGTAGATGATATAAAAAAAGATAAATATAGCACACAATATTGTATGGAGAAATTAAATAGAGATTTAATAATAAAAGTGATCTGTGATTTGTGTAAATATGAATATGTATATATTTTGATTTATGTCAATATACATATATTAATATACTACATTATTATATACATATGAATACAAGTGAGAAATTCAGATCTAATGCTTAGGGGAGATATTGAAGATAGGAGGGAGTGTACATTTTCAGCATCATCTTTAAAGAAGTGGTGATTGAAAGCATAGGAGATGATAAGTTCTATAAAAGTATAAGTGCACAATAAAGGACCCAGGTGGAATTTGTAGCATCTGGAGAGACTATGACCTAGTAGATACATCGTTGAAAGTCAAATAACAAAGATGCTATTTCAAATCTTGCCCTATGTATTAATTAGATGTCAATGTGGCCTCAGACATTTGCTATCTGTTTAACCATGAGCAACTCACTTGACCTGTTTGCCTCGGTTTCCTCATCTGTAAAATGAGAAAAATAATAGTACCTCTCTCTCAGGGTTGTTTTGAGAATCAAATGACTCAATAATTGTAAAGCATTTAGAATGGTGCCTATCACATCATTTATATAGTAAATACTATATAAATATCAAAACAAAATCAAACAAAATTACTCCATGGATTATAATCATAATTATACTCAACTGCTAATATATGTGATGCTGGAGGGGAAAAAAAACAAAAGAAAACATGAGGCAGCTAGGTGGAATAATGGATTTTGTTGAGCTCAGAATCAGGTATTCCTAAATTCAAATCTGACTTCAGACATTTATTAGTTTTGTGACCCTGACAAATCATTTAATTTCTGATTGCCTCAGTTTCCTGAAATGTAAAAATGAGGCAAAGAATAATAGAATATTTATGAGGATCAAATGAAATAAAGATTATAATAAAGCAATTGCATGGTGATTTACACATTGTATTATATAAACCTATCCCTCTACCTCTGATTTTCCATACTTGGAATGCATTCCATCTTAAAAATAAATATGTACATGGAGCATGAGACAAGTCTATCTCTTCTTGCTTCTATTCTCTTGTCTATATTATAAGGCAGTCAGCCTCTAAGAGCCTTTGATGGTCTCTAAGTTTGTTTGTTTTTTCCTAAATCTCTATATTTGATCATACTATCAATCTTGAAGGATATCTACATTAAAGGGGTAAAAAGAGGAGAAAAGGAGAAATAAAAGGAAGGAAAGGACAGAAAAGTAGTGCTCACCAGGTTGTAGGAAAGTTATGGGATTATGGTTTCAAAGAAACCATGGCAGAGGTCGTATCAACAAGGAAATGTATTGTTTCAAGTATTTCATCATGGATAGGAAAATGAGTTTTATTTATTTTAAAATGGGGCAGTATCATGAGTTTGCAAGATGTGAGATGTACACTGCCTGTGAAGTTAGAGGTATTTAAAATCATTTCAGAAAGAAAAAAAAAGATCTTTACAAAAACTGTAACCTCTGATGAAAGAAGGACTTAGGTCCAGTCAGTTTTTTATGAATTTGTCTGGGTAGCTGCCAAGCTCATAATCTTAGGCCGGAGGAACCAAGTTAATTTAAATAGTCGATTTAACTGTAAATGAGGCCTTCATGGTGTCTCTGCTTTCTGTAAAATAGCCATAGTTTTTCTTATAAAAATTCCTAGAAGAGTGCTTCTTAGCAGTTCATTTCATCCTTGTGGTTTCCAGAAGCTCGTAAACTCTCTTCTTTTTATGTGAACAAAGAAAAATGACCCCACTTTCATGTCACAACTAGAGATGATTAGGTATAACATCACATAATACTAAGGAAAGCAGGACTTCAAGCTGCAGGGCAGGCTGGGAAAATCAAGTATTTTCTTCCGGGCACCCTCTATCAAAAAATCAGGAACTAAATCCAAGCTTCTAATATATTAAATGATATTCAAAAATCATTCATGTGGGAACTTAAAATGCTTTGTAAATAAATCTTCATAGTGTGTTAATATTTGTCTGTGTTGTGTGTGTGTGTGTGTGTGTGTGTGTGTGTGTGTGTGTGTGTGTGTGTGTGTGTGCGTTGAAGGGGAGGAGGTTGGTTTGGATTAGTGGTGAAGAGCAGAAATACTTGTACATTAAAGCTATTTCCCTCCAATTGGCAGTTATGACTACATTCCCAATTTTTACCTCAGCAAAACTGCAAGATTCACCTACCCCTCTCCTCTTGGTAAGTTAAGAATTCATTCACTTTGCTAAGCCAGAAGGAAGCCAGGAAATAAATCCCTCTCCTGGGCAATAACTCAACTGAACTCTAAGCTGGTTGATTTGGAAGGATCAGTATCCAATCAGCCAGCAAGGTTTTGCTCTCATTCCTGTTCTCTCTGCTTCCTGTCTACTGTATTTAAGTTCCTCGTCTGATCTTGTTAGCTGAATTCATTTTCCTGGGCTGCTTTTCCTATTTTTTTCTTTTCCGGGTTTAATGTCTTACACTTCTGAGTGTCACCATGGTCACAGACTAGTCTTAAAGAAGCAGGCCTCCTTGAGTTATCCAATTTTATACCTCTAGTTTCCACTCTTTTGCTGATGTGATATGTTTTCATATTCCCATCAGTCATATTTGAGAGCAAATAAACCTCCATATACTATTTTTTAAATATGTGGCATTTATTTAAAGCCTTTCTCCAAGGAAAACTGGGTATATTACTGATCTTATCTAATTAGTTCAAACAGTAACCTTGCCATGGTACTGTTAGCCATAATTCATGAAGGTTTTCCTATGCTGTTGATCATAGAGAGCTGGTAACTTTTAATTCTCTTGTCCTACCTAGATTTAGAATATATCCCATTTGCTTTGATTTTCCCCCTGTCTCTTGATTCAATTATCTACTTTACTTTGCTCTTCATGTCTTAGATTTTCCCAAATGCAGATTTCTAAGATTATGTGAAATAAATACTGACTGTCCATTCTAGATATTCATGCATTTTTTTTATTTTCTTGTCAGTCCATCTGGGGTATATTTGTATCAATTATTATCTGTTTATTGGGAGACCTAGAGAACAGCAACCATGTTGCCAAAGGTCTTTTAACATAGGTACTTTTGACTTCAGGGCTTCCATTGTAACTAACCAATTCACATTTCCACAATAAAGAAAAATTCATACCTGCCTAATCTATTTTGTATGATCCAGTAACGCTCCCTTTCCTGGAGACTATTTCCCTTTATGATACTTTGTAAAATTCTTATGGCAGTGTTCTTTTTTTTGTGCACTTCAGTGGACTATTGAATTGGGTTATATTCTGGGAAGCAAATTTAAGACTCCCTCTTCCTGCATTCATTAATCTAGACTTCTACTTTTATATTCACATAATGTGAATGACATGCATTCCAAAGTACACCATTGTATGATCCTATTTGATACTTTTAAAATTCTCATTGTTTTCCAATATTTAAAATAATGGTACTTTCTTAGTATTCCAAAGTAAGATGTATCCTTAAATTTAAAGTGTGATTTCATAATTTTACATGAATAAGCTCATTACCCCACCTTTAAGAAAAAGTACCCACCAGAGTGCATTTCTTATTTTAAAAAAACCGAATGTCACCAAGTAAATATGTCTTTCTGCTTTTAAGAATTTGGTTTAGGAAAAATATATCATCACAATAAAAAGAGAAATCTGGGAATGAAGGATTAGAGAAAAATAAAATAGCATTTTTCTGATTGTGCATGGTTTTGTAGCCATTTCTTAAGGCTGTCCACTTTCTGGCCTATATTAGTGGTATTTTTATGCCTAATTAACTTTTATTAAATCTATAAATCTAGTTTTTGAACAGCATCTGACATGTATTAGTATGACCCAATGAGGTGGTTTTGCACCATAAGCATGAAAGGTAACAGGAAGCTTCTCCCTGAGCTAAATGTATACAAGATGTTTTTAATCATTCCTTTCACTGCAGTTATTGGTAAACCGCAAACTTAGTGTCTATAAAGATGAAGAAATCGGCCAAACTCTACCCTTAGGTATTCATACTAACATCCCACGGAAAACCAGTGGACTTTATGAGAATCACTGAGTATAGGATATGGCTTATTTCTAAGGAAAGAAATTGATAGAGTGAAAGGAAAGTTGGATTTGGAGTTAGAGGTCTTGGGCTTGAATCTTGACTCATAGCTGCTACCTATATATAAAATTTGGAGAGTCACTTAAGCTCTCTGGGCCTGTTTCTTTATCTGTAAAATGAAAATAGATGGACTTTAAAATTTTTTCTAGTTTTAAAACACTATGATCCACTATCCTAAGTCATCTGCTACTCTGAAGATTGACAGAATTCTGAGAATTGTATACCTAACATAGTGAATCCAAAATTTAAATGTAAATTTACCCAATTAAAAATCTTCTTTTGCTCTTGCTTCCATTCTCACCTAACTTCTTATAGCATTACCTTAGGAGGTAAAGAAAACAAAAAACAAAAACAAAAAAAAATTTACTTCATCTTTTTAATGACTGCAAAGTATGCTAATACTTTTCTATACTAGGAAATGCAAAATGTAATGTCACTGGGATGCATAAAGATTATAATCAGCTCTACAATATCATTTGACTTGATTTTAAATTAATCAATTAGTCAGCAAATATTTATTTTTTACCTATACATGAGGTAGTGAATAGTGGATACAAATGGGAAAGTTTTAGAGTCAGGAAAGCCTAAGAGAGATCTGCTTTTAATATGTCCTAGCTGTGTAATCCTGGATAAATCATGAATATAAGAAAATTCTGCTAATGTCACTATCAGGTATTTTCTAGTACCTGGAGGTGCTAATGCTTCCACTCCAAAGAGGTTTTTTTTTTTTTTTAATGTATGCTCATATAAGTCTATTTAGTCTGGCCTAATAGAATGTAAGTTTCTCTCAAATTGTGTTGTAGTACAATAGTAATCCAAATCAGTATATATGTTTAAAGATAGAAACAAATTAGATAAGGAAGAGAAACTATGGAATCTAGTTCTTCACATAATCCCAAACATAAATAGGCAGGAAAAAACAAAGCCTCCCTATTTGATAAAAAAAATGAGAAAAATAGAGAGAAATTGGAATATAGTCTATCAGAAATGAGACCTACCATGTGATGCTATTTTCAACATAAATTCAATTTGATATGTGAAACTAATTTAAAAAAAAAAGTTAGACAAGAAACAGATGATATGCTATTCAGAGCTGTAGGTAAATGTGCATCTTTAGATAAATGTAAATAGAACAACAAAAGATAAAATAGAAAATTTTGATTATGTTATGTTGAATTTAAAAGGTACAGAAAAAATTAATGCATATGTATTAACCTATATAGGTTAAGAAGGGGAATAGTCAAATAAAAAATGTAAAATCTTTTTTAAAATTTCTCAGATAAAAATTAGATGTTCAAGATAGCAAATACCATATATAAGCATATATATGTGTGTATATGCATATATATACATAAAATGTGCATATATATGCATATACCATACTCCTATACATAATTAGTTAGGTGATATAAACATCTCTCAAAAGAAAAAAATATAAATTATTGAAAACCATATGAGAGAAAATACCCATATAAACCGAAATATGTAACCAAAGTTATCACCCAATAAGTAAGTTGTCAATAGATAAGAAAAAATAGTTCTTACAAGGATTATAACTATTAAAAACAAAATGAGATAATGTTCCAAATGACTAATAATAAGGAAAATGAAAAGCAAAATGGAGACAAATCAACTATGATATTTTGAGGGAAGGTTTTTCACAGCTTGATGAACATACACGTCTGGATAAAAACAACCACAACAATAACAGTGTATAGGTCATTGCACCTGGTAATATAGAATATAGAGTATAATCTTTCTTCTCAAAATGTTGATAATCTAAATGTCATGTGTATATATATATATATATATATATATATATATATATATATATAGAGAGAGAGAGAGAGAGAGAGAGAGAGGAGAGAGGTCAAATTTGAACTATTAATGGAAGGGTAAAGATATATAGTTGATAATCAGAACCATCAATATGAAACAACACATAATAACTACTATATGAGGTATATATGTAATTGACTATAGAATTCCTTGATAGAAAACTCTAGTAATACAAACTTGTGCAATGGATTAATCAAATCTCAGATTCCCCAAGTTTCATGAATAGAAATAAACAATAAGAAATTCTTTAATACTGTTTTCTCATGACTTACCTAAGAAGAAAACTCTGAACCTGTATAATAATATTTTAAAATTATTTTCAAGGTCCTATTTAAATATGAGAGAAAGTAAATGATAGGGTATCAATCTCAGAATCAGGAATACCTAGATAAAAACTAAGAACTCTTAAACCTTAGACACTGGCTATATGACTTTGAATGTCAGTAAATTTCTCAGTGCTTTAGGTAACTTTCCAAGGTTATAATTTGGGGAGAAAAGACTAGCATCCTTAATTAATTTAATGGACAAAATATAGCACATAGAAGTAATGGAGATCTTAGCTCAAATTCTACCTCTAGCATTAATTAACTGAAAGAAATTTAGTAATAACCTGGAGTTTACAAAGTTATTGTCAAACAGAAAAGTTAATTTATAAAGCACTTTGCAATCTTTATGGTATTATAAAGATATGATATTTTATCATCATTAATGGGGTAGAGAGTTTTTTCTTATCCGAAGTCAACATACCAATATAATCAAAAGTAGAATTCTTCTCCCCTATCCAAATAAATCAAATAGGAAAAGAAGTTCTTACTCAAAAAAGTTTAATATCATTTTCTTCACTTTTCTACTTAAAGACCTTTAGTAAATTTTATATATATATATTTAAAAATATTTAAATCCTCAATAGTAAGTGACTAGCCCTTTATTTTAAAAGTTATCAAAGCATATGAGTAAATGATAATCACAAATTCATTTTTCATAATACCTGTTATATCTGTTACCTTATAAGTCCCTTTACCAAAGCACTATACAAAATCTTAAGAATTGAAAATATGAGGTGGTGCACACTAAACTGATTGAATATCCTCCATAAGTTTCCTAAAGTTTCTATAAAATAAACCACAATCATGAACTTAAAACTCTGCAGTTGCATCCTTGAACTTCTACCAAATTCTGTCAGATGTTATTAATATATCTTATCAATCACTTCAACTTTGTTATGATAATTTCTTTTAAATAGATTATAGAATAATAGAATCAAGAATGCCGAATATAAGAAAATATGAATTTCCTGTTTATCTCTTCATTCTGATCCTTAATTCTTTAAAATTCTTTCTTATTTTTATGGTTATTTCCTATTATTTGCTACTATGGAATTCACGCAAATATAATTCTTCATTGAAGTATCAATTATCCATCTGTTTCTGTTGAAGTATTTTTTTTAGGTTTTTGCAAGGCAATGGGGTTAAGTGGATTGCTCAAGGCCACAGGGCTAGATAATTTAGTGTCTGAGACCAGATTTGAACCCAGGTACTCTTAACGCCAGGGCAGTGCTTTATCCATTGCACCACCTATCCGTCCTCTGTTGAAGTATTTATCACTTGATTGCTATAATTTTATTGGCTATCTTTATTTTCTTCTTACATTTACCTTTGGTTAATTACAATATTTTCTTCTAATTTCATTTTCCTTTTTTTTTCTCCCTGAATTAAACACCATTATCAGACTTAATCCTCTTACTTCTTTCCAGCATAGTTTCATGAGTTCTTCTGAATTGTTTTATATGTATTGATCCATTTCCTTCTTTTCATCTGTAGTAACAGGATACAATAGAAACAATATGTGACTGTGGCAAATCACTTCCCATTCTTATTTGCAATCTCCCTATCTATAAAATGGGAATTACACACACACACACACACGTACACACACACACACACACAAACACACACACACACACACACACACACACACACACACACACACATATATATATATATATATATATATATATATATATATATATATATATATATATATATATATACATACACACTATATCATCAACCTTAGCATTTTTGTTAGGATAGTGCTATGTAAATCTCAAAGTGTTACATAAATATGGATTTATTTTATTGTTATTATTTGATATTAGTATAGATTTAGATTTAGAAGGGAGTGGGTGGTTCATCTAGACCTGCTCCTACATGTTAAAAATCATGAATCAGAGATGTGAAGAAATGAAATTATATTTCCAAAACTTCAGTGACATCAAATGCATTATTGACTCCTTTTCCAAAAACCTCATCAAGACATCTTTGTGCTTCTCAAAGAAAATGAATACAATGATTTCCATAGGATATGTTAAAAAGACAGATATGATGAGTGATTCTATCTGTAGACAGGAACTATTTTGTAAAGGTAGTACTTTGCTTTTTAATTGGAAGATGTGAGTTCAAATTCAATATAGACTATCTTTTATGTCTATTTGTATAAGTCATTTAGTTGAGTCTCAAGTGTGTATTGAGAAGTTGTACTGTCTATCCTGAGAAGGGAGTGTTTTTAAACCTATAGAATTCTATATAAATAGAGTGGTTTCCTTGATGAATATGTTCAACCTCTGAAGAGCTATAATTTTTATCTTACTCTCTATGTTTTTATAGTTCATTTCCTGACAAGCTTTTCTTATATGCTCATAGTTTTAAGTGTCCCCAAGAAAGGATAACTACTTAAAATCAGTAGTCTCAGAATGCTCCCAAAGATATTCATAGTATACTTGCGAGAAAGTGGGCACATTTAGGATTTAAAGGAAAATCTGTGAAATTAATCAGAAAAATCAGAAATCTGTCTATTCATTAGTGTTCCTTTTCTTATATTTTACTGTCAAATTGTTCTTCTGCTAGATAAAATCAGTGCACATTAGCTGAATTCTGTTGCCCAGAAGATAGAACACTGGACCTGGAGTTAGGAAGTTCAAATCCATACTCAGACACTTAATAGATGTATGACCTGGACAAATAATTTAATCCTGTTTACCTTAGTTCCTCATCTATAAAATGAGGTAGAGAAGGAAATGGTCAACTAGCCTGGTATTTTTGCCAAGAAAATCCCATATGGATTTACAAAGACTCAAACACTGCTGAAAATCAACTGAAATTGATTGTACTGTTCCTCTGCTCAGCTGGGCTTGCTATGCAACAGCAACTATAGTATCCATCACCTCAGCTCCAAGCTTAACTGAATGTTATGCTCTTTTAGGAAAAGAACATGATCCTTATCCTAATGTTGGCAAAAGTTTTTCCAATTCTCTACCTTTTGCAGAAGTCTTTTTCCTTTTCATCTTTCAGCAACAATAAGTTGCAAGGCAGAAAGTTATCCTTACTTTTCTCTTTGTTTTAGCAGCAAATGAAACCAAAATATTTACATTCCCTTGATTCAACAGTAAGCATAGTAAAGACTATTCATTCTTTAAATTTTCTTTTACAGGTGACAATTGAAAGAGAATGTCAGCTTCTCCTTGAACAGATGTTAAATTTGCCTGGTAACAAGTGACAGCATAGAGAATTATGACCATTTCATTACCCAACTTTGAACTCTGTCCTTTTGCTTTTCTATCTTCTTGGTTTATAAAATAATTTTCTGTTTAAATGATCACATTTTTAGCTAATTAGTAACAAAATTCTTAATGTCTACCTCCAAAGTAATGTTAGGGAAACTGCATTTTTCTTACTATGACAAAGTAAACCTCCTGGCTAGATAGTAGTTTAAAGAGCACCAATCCTGGAGTCAAGAGTACCTGAGTACAAATCTGGGCCCCAGACATTTAATACTTACTGGTTTTGTGACCTTGGACAAGTCACTTAGTGCTGCTTAACACTTCTAGCCCCAATTGTGGAGAGAAGCCAGGCACTGTCCTAAAGTCTCTTGGCTTTTCCTCATAATTAATATGAATCAAGCCTCTTAACAGAATCCAGATCCACAAAATCCAGAGAAAAACAAATGACAAGAAAATCTACCAGCAACGTCTGTGAATGAGGGTAAGCTGGTAGCAGACAGCAGAGAGCCAGAGCAGAGGTAGTGGGTGAAAGCTGGACTAACCTGAGAAAAGCCATGGAAGCTTTGGCTTTGTGCGTGGGCAGGAGAGCTCCAGTAATTTGGAGGGAGAGTTCCAGTGCAGAAGTTGGGAGAGCTCCAGCATGGCAGCTAAACATCAATCTAGTCAGCTCCAATGTCCTGAAAGACTGGGCCCTGAGCCCCTATTTTCTGTGGAGTTCCTGTGTTTCCAGTAGAGTCCTCTCCCTCCCCATCCCTTCCCAGAACATGCATAATAACAGCCCCCCTCAGAGGTGCACAGTAGAACTATCTCAGTAGAATAAAAAGATCAATTCTATAGCTCAAGAGCCTAGTCCACATTGTTCTAGGATAATCCAGACCCTGCCCCCCACCCTCCCCCTAGGCCCAGGGAGTGGATCACAAATCAAGGTCACAGTCACTCTAAAGAAAATGTTTAGCAGCCCCTATTGGTCAGCCCAGCTGAAGTTGCTAAGCCCAGTGAGCAAAGTATCCAGGGTTTTCAAAACCAAAGGTCTGTGAAACAGTGCCTCCCCCAACACAGGATCCTAGGGGAATGAAAAAAGAGCAGCAAAAAGGGGGGAGGGGTCCATTGAAAGCTATCAAAGATAAAGGCCCTTACTCAGAGAAAATTAGGACTTCTGAGGAGAATATCAATTGGTCTCCAGCCCAGAAAGACTTCTTAGAAGAGATCAAAGAGTTTAAAAATCACAGGGAAAAATTGGGAAAAGAAACCCAAGAGAAAATTAACACCTTGCAACAAGAAAACAAATCCTTGGAAAATACAATTGGATAAGTGCAAAAAGAAAATAATTCTTTCAAAACCACAATTGGGAAAATGGAAAACTCCTTCAAAATTACAAATGACCAATTAGAAAAGGAGTTGCAAGATGTAAATTAGGAAATTACTCTCTAAAAATGATTGGAATCAATAGAAACTAACAACTTCATGAAACAATTAAAATATATTAAACAAAACCAAAAAAATAAAAAAGAAGAAAATGTATAATAACTCATCAATAAACTACTGAGCCAGAGAAAAGATCCAGAAGTGACAATTTAAGAATCACTGAACTTTCTGAACACCTTGAGGATAAAAAAAGCCTAGATCAATATTTCCGGATCTATTGAGGGAAAATTGCCCTGATATGATGGGCTCAGAGGGCAAAATAGTTATTGAAAGAATGCATTTATCCCCTCCTGAAAGGGATCATGAAATGAAAAGACCAAAGAATATAGTGGCCAAATTCCAGGGGTATTGAAAAAAAGAGTAAATCCTGCAAGCTGCCAGAAAGAAGCAATTTAGATACCAAGAAACCACAGTAAGAATTACACAGGAACTTGCTGCATCAATATTAAGTAATCAAAGGGCCTGGAAAATGTTACTGTTAAGGGCAAGGGAGCCTGGAATGTAGACAAGAAATCACTACCCCGCAAAACTGAATCTTCTCTTCCAGGGGAAAAGATGGACATTTAATGATATAGGAGTCTTCCAACTTTTCCTGATAAAAAGAACAAAGCTACGAACAAATTTTGAAGTTAAAACAGAAAACTCAAGAGATACAAGAAAAGGGGAAAAAAAGAAAAAAATGATATCCAATAAGATGAAAGTCACTATATCCTCACCTGGGAGAAAGATTCTTATACCTCAAGAATTGCAACTCTATTAGAGAGAATATAATTAGCCAGAAGTAATGTACACCCATGATTTATCTGTGACTCTGATAGAATGATTTAAAAAACAATATTTCCTTAAAAAGGGGGGGGATGTGACAGTAAAGAGATAGGAGGATGGAGGAGATTGAACGTGGTAAATCACAGTACTTGAAGAGGCACATAGGACCTATTGCAATAGCCAGGAACAAGGGAAGAGGGAAGAACTGCCTGAATCTTACTCTTCTCAAATTTGACTCAAAGAACAATTAACAAACACACATTCAGTTGATTTAAGAAACTTATCTTAACTTTCAAATATTAAAAGGGAAAAGGGGAAATGGGGAGGAAAAGAGGAACTAACAGAATGAAGGGAAGGAAGAAGGTGCAATGGGGAAAGATAGGGGAGGGGTGGATAAAAAAGGGCAAACACTGAAGTAGGTGATATTCGGGGAATATGGATAAGGTGAAAAAAGGGAAAATACAGAGGGAAGATAGCATGGAGTGCCATAAAAAGTTAGTAATTATAGTTTTGAATTTTAATTGGATAAACTCTCCCAGAAAATGTAAATGAATAGCAGAATGAATTAAAAATCAGATTCCTACAATATGCTGCTTACAAGAAACTAATTTGAAGCAGAGAGATACATATAAAGTTAAAAGTTTGGAGCAGAATATAATTTGTTTAAGCCAAAATTAAAAAAATCAGGGGTAGCAATCCTTATCTCAGACAAAGCAGCTGCTGAAATAGATCTCATTAAAAGAGATAAGGAAGGAAACCATATCCTTGTAAAAGCAATTTCAATAATAAAAGAATAGCATCCAAGTTCTTAGAGGAGGAGTTGAATGAGTTACAGGAAGACATAGACAGCAAAACTCTGCTAGTGATAGATCATAACCACACTCTCTCAGAATTAGTTAAATCTAACCATAAAATAAACAAGAAGGAAGTTAATAAGATAAATAGAATGTTAGAAGACCTAGACATGATAGTTCTTTGGAGCAAATTGAATGAGGATAGAAAGGAATATACTTTTCTTTCTGCACTACATGGCACTTAAACAAAAATTGACCATGTACTAGGGCATAAAAACCTCATAATCAACCATAGAAAGACAGAAATACTGAATGCTACCTTCTCAGATCATAATACTACAAAATTCACATGCAATAATGAGTCATGTAGAAACAGACCTAAAAGTAATTGGATTGATTATCAGAATAACTACACTGTATCACTAGTTGATATCATTTATTGTCAGAATTATGGCAGTACCTGATTGGTTTCAAATATTAGCCTTTCTTGACTAATGAAGCATTGCACTTTCATATTTCACTTTTATTTGATGATTATTTTCATTAATAATATTTGCTCACCAGTACATATTATTTCAATAATCTTTTAATAAGTAAGACAAGAGACTGTTCTAGAATTTAACATCAGAGAGATAGTTAGAAAATATTTATAACCCATATATTCCTTCCTATCCCAAGCAATTCTTGTTTCTGTCTTCCATAAATCCTGTTTGTCCTAACATGTTGCAATCCATTCTCCAGGCTATTTTTGACATTCTGTGAATATGAGTACAATACTTATTCTTTCTTATGCCACTTTTTCATTTCTTGCTGTTATTTTTGTTCAGTCAGCTCTTAATCTTCACTATCCCATTTGGTGTATTCTTTGCAAAGATAATGGAGTTACTTGCCAATTTCTCCTCTAGCTCATTTTACAGATAAGCAAACTGAGATAAACACTTTTAAGTGCATTTTAGGGTCATACAACTGGTAAGTTTCTGAGGTCAGATATGAACTCAGGTCTCTGTCTCTGGACCCTGCATCTATGAACTGTGTAACCTCACTATTACTACTTGCTCACATATGCCCATAAATAACTAAGTATGAATATAATATACTCTTGAATCGAAGAGAAAATTATGGTTTCAATAAAGGAATTGAGGAAAAATATTGAAATGTACTTAGGAAAATTTGCTACAAATTTCTTTCTTAGTGTTCCATAATTTAAAGTATAACTTTAACTTTCATAGTTTGTAATATCTATGACCCAAGAGTGCAACATTATAAGCATTTTCACATACCTTAATTTATAGCCTCAAATACATAAAATAATGATTTCATTCTCTACTTTAAGTCTTATATAGATATGTCAATTTTCAGGTTTCAGACCCAAATATGAGAGAGAGAGAGAGGCTTAAATTATAATATAAAAGGAAAACATTTCTAAATAAAAGAATTGAAGGAAAGAGAAAACAGAAAAAGTATCCATTGGTAGGAACCACTTACAATATTTGTTTGGCTAGGTGTTTTTTCTTTAAATAAATATATAAACCACAATTAGGAATTTGTGATCTTCCCAGATTTTGTTATACCAGATTTCACAAATTAGTTTTGCAAGTTTTGTAAAGAATATTAATACTTTCTATGCCAAGGAGCAGCTTTAAAATATTTTTTTATATTAGTTAAATCTGTGGTTTATTTTCCAAAATGGCAATGACCACACTGGAAGTGTGATATATATATATATATATATATATATATATATATATATATATATATATATATATATATATATATATCTGTATATGTTGTTGACACATGCATTTATATATGTATGCATTAATATTTGTCTTAGTGCTTGTATGTGCTTGTTATTGAATTTTCACATAAAGCATGGTTTATGTTTGTTTTTCTTTCTATTTTGTTTCATGCTTGACTTAAAGTGTGACATTTTAATCATTTGAACTTCCTGTGAATTCCAAATGAAATCTACATATAATGTATCTAAAAAGATATGAAAAGTGCCATATTTTCATTTTAAATTATGGATTGTGTTTCTTGAATTTATCATTGGTAGAATGAAATAGATGGAATTTCTCTCTTTCCCATTAGCTCTCACACCTTTGTATTCTTTTTGTATAAATATTGAAAATTGAGATTCTGTTATTAACAAATTCTCTTCTTACTTGTTTTTTTTCTTCATTGGTTTTTTAAAGAGATCACATATCTATAGGAAAATGAAAATACTGTATGAGCTTCTAGTCAAACCATATTTTTCCACTAACTTCTTCTAGTTTTATCAATCATTCTTGTTGAATACAGAATGACTATCTAGTCATTTATCTTCTTGGATTGAGAAAAGATTAGAGTAGTGTGACCATTTGTTTTTAGTTTCATTTTTAACCAGTCTATTTAAATAATCAAATTTTTCTATTTTTTTGTGCCAATAGTTTTTTAAATTATTGATCTTAATATAGCTTGAGACCTTGTAGTAATGAACACTGTGACTTTTATACCTTTTTATGAGCTATAATTATATCAATTGACTTCTTATACCACTTAGTGAATTGACTATTATTTAAAAAATGATTTTGCTGATTGTATTTGTATATCATAAAATATTTTATGAAAATTTTACTATATTTAATCAGTAATACCATAAATATTGATTTCTATAAATATTTATTCCATTTGAGAAAATATCTCAGTTTAAGTATGTTCTCATATCTTATTTTGCTACACTATTTTGAAACTTCTCTCAATTCTTCACCAAGCCCCACTAAACTTATTATTGGTAAACCTCTGCCTCTCCGAGAGGCAGCTCAAACTCAGCTCAGACACCTCATTTCTCACCTGACTGCATTACCTTGCACCTTCATTGCTAGACCTCTACTCTGTGTCCTCACGACCTTTTGTTTTCCTCCCCGCTTTTCATTTTCGTTTTCTGTTTTGTGTTTTCCCATTTGTAGAGCACCACGGGTAAGTGAGACTCTCATCATGATGGTTGAATAGATCCTCTTGGTGGAAGGAGCCTACTTTCTATCTCTGGATCGGTTCCCCATCCGAGGAAGCTTAAGAGGTTACTTTCTAATCATACAATGGTTGAGGAAGATAAGTGGTTATGTAGGTATGACACATTTGAAATGCCAGAATTTATAGCACAGCCTGGGAGCAAGGGAAGTACTCAATATTCTCAGGGGATTAGATGAAGAAGGGTCCTTGTGTTTTTATGTGATATATATGCTTGTGCGTAGCTCAATAAAGTAGACTATCATTTCTATCACTTTGGAGTCCCATCTCTTCAATTATTAGGCAGAGTCCAGTCACGTGATTCTGTAACTCTTTTCTTGCTTCACTGTGTGTCAACTGGGCCCTCAACACTCATTAGTCTATTAGCTCTTTGAGGGCTAATGTCTCTCATTTTTTATAAATATATCCCCAGTCTTTAGGACAGTGTCTTACACAGAGTAGGTACTTAATAAATATTTGTTGACATGTCTTTTTAAAAAAAAAACTATATTTGTATAGTTTTATAGCATTTTGTTGAGATTATAATGGTATGTTTCCTATATTTTCTTATTAGCATATATTTAATTTGTCTCCTGTCTCTTTGAGTTTCGGTGGTAAGGAAAGGTTATAGGAAAGGGAAATGGATAAGCATGTATATACTGAAAATTTTGTACCAGGAACAATATTACACATTTTCACAAATATTATCTTGTTTCATTCTCAAAATATCTTTGAAAGGAAAATTCTATCATTTTTTTCTGTTTTATGGATTAGAAAACTGACACAGATAGACTAAGTGATAAGCCCAAGGCAACTAGTAAGTAAATGTCTGAGAATAAGAGGGAGAAAACTCAGAGTTTCTGATTCCAAATCCAGTGCACTATCAGTTGTAAGACTTAGCTACCTTTAATGCACTAAACCACTGATGAACTTTTTAGATTCATTATTTATCCTGTTATTGTACTGAATAAATTATTGGTCTCAATTGATATTTTTGTTTAAGCTCTAGAGCAGAGATCTCAAATTCTCCCATATGGTCACAAACTATTGATTGTTGTCTGTATTACATCAAATTATGAATGAATAATGTTTATCAAAATTAAAAAATGCAATTCCATATTGATATTTTTTGAGGTTCTTCAAATCAATATGTACCTACCAGTATACATTTCTATTCAAATCTGCCAGTAGTACTCTGTTACTTAGTAAATCATTATTATACTCTCATCAAACAGTAGTGTTACTTCTTTCCCTTTACCTATCCCCTTATGATTAATTTTTCTAATATAATGGCAAATAATAGCAAGAAAAGTGATTATCTTTGTTTTTACCCTGATATTACTGGGACAGGTTCTACTATTTTTCCAGTGACATGAGGCAAAAAAGGCAAAAAGAGAGAATAAAAGACATCAAGCTTTGAATGATTCATTTTTAATTGCTACTGGAACTTGTGACATGTAATAGTTATGAGAATTATTTTTTTTGATAGCTAAACCATTCTAGGCTTATTCATTTTTTTCATCTAATAACAATAAAAGAGAATTCCCCCTATTTTCATGAACAGAAGGGCATTATATGAGATAGTTTTCAAATATGAAGCTCTAATATAAATTAGTTAATATTATAATTATAAATGATCATAATGATTTGATAATGCTGATCATCATCATCATTGCTCTCTTTGTTTCTCTTTCTTTTTTTCCCTCTCTTTATTTCTCTCCTGAGATAGAAAAACATTAGAATCTCTTTTGTTTAGAAGGATTGCAACCTCAATTCCTATGCTCAAAGGAATTTAAGGAATTCAACAGTTCCTTATCTATCTGTGTATCTATTAAATTTTGCTTTGAAGATGATTGATTCTTCTGAAACTGGGAATGGTTTCATTCAACTTTTTTAAAAATCATGTTCTAAAATTAGATGTGGAATATGATCAGTATGTTAAGGAGATAAAAAAAATCAAAATTAAGTCAAGGAAATGGAAAACACAATTTTACCAATTCTTTTTGTGAGCTTACACAATTCATTCTTTCAGTGAACAAATATTTATTTATACCTAAATTTGAAGACACTGCATGTGACTTTGAATCCAACCTCTAATGTTTACTATTCACATAAGTAGGATTGAGAGTACTTCAAGGGTTCCTTTTATTTCTCTAGCTAATATTTTGTGATGAAAGGATATGTAAAGGGTGGTTAGGTGTTGCAGAGGATAGAGCACTGGCCTGTAGTCAGGAGTACCTGAGTTCAATTCAGACCTCAGACACTTAATGATCACCTAGCTGCATGGCCTTGGGCAAGCCACTTAACCTCATTGCCTTGAAAAAATGAAAACTAAAAAAAAAAGAGACATGTAAACATTTCATATTTTCATTTTTTTCAGTTAACTCCTGGTATATTGAAGAAATTCTCCCCGATCTTAATTAGTTGTTAAATCTAGTAGGAAAGATTGCACATTTAGAAGAAACATGAATAACACAGATTCTTAAAAAACACTATTAATTCACTCTGAAATAAGAATCAACATCAGTTACAATGATAAAAACCTACATATGTTTACTAGGAATATTGATAGAAGTAAAATGAGTGAAACAATTATATGAATAATTCAGAGAAATATCCTCAACATTGTATAGCACCCCGAATCCTTGGACAGTTAGTAAACTTTTGATACTTACTGACTTGGGGATAAGATCCTATAGATCACTGCTCTGCCTATTGCAATTTTAATGGCTTTGAAGCAATAAATTTTAATGTGATGTAATTTTGCTTCTATATAAACTACCAAAGCTTGCATCAATCATTTCCAAATAGATTGGAAAAACAGAAAGTACAGTCTTTGCTTTGCTGGGGCTATGGTACTATTTACCTCTTTGTCTTACAGCCAAGACTCTATGACCCACCTCTTGCCAGCATCCAAACAACAGCCGTTTTCTCCCCACCTGCAGTTGCCTCATTTCCACAGCATTATGACTTCATTCACCAGCAGGCTCACTTTAAGACTACAATGAATCCAACTTCCTGCTTAGAGAATGTGTTGAAGCTTCTGGCTGAGCCTTAAGACATTTCAGAAGTGTTGCCTTACAAGAGAGAAAAGGCACCAAGCCAGTTTCTATGCACATGCATAAATCTGTCAATTATCTTCAAGAATCTGGCACAAAATTCATGTCACTTAGGGGAAAAATATGCTGAGAGATTGCAGTTCCAGCACAGAAATTGGTATTTGTTTTTTGTTTTGTTTTTCATGAATAAGGCTTGTGGTTTGATCCTCTAAAACGGCTGTTAAATGAAATGGAAGAGGTGGGGAGCATTCCCAGAATGTAAATGCTCTCTTCTTTTCAGGGAAGAATTATTTTCTCTTGACCATGGAGAATAATCAAGGAATTCTAATTTCTGAAATATACATTTCTGAGAATTTTTCCACTGTATGAAAGTGTACTGTATGGTACTTTGGTTCTCCACCCCCTTTGAGCTTTCAGAATAGCTATTTTCTAAAATGGATAGCAATTTTCATTTCAGTTCAGCTAAGAGGGGTCATTTGACTAATTTCTGTGGAACTAGACTGCATGCAAGGAGACATGGGAGGGAGGAAGAAGGGGCTGATTCTTCGTGGAGTCTGTATTGTACTACCATACGACTCAGGTTGACAACTTTGTAACTAGAGGCATTATTTATGACTATGGTCAAAGGTGTTATACTCCTAATTTAGTCATGTGATTGTGAAACACATTTAACTTCCAGACAGTTGGTGAAGGGTACAGAAGTTGGGACCTTGCAACACTTTCCTCAAGTTTAATTCCATCATTGTGAAAAAATATCTGCATTCTAAATTTAGCCTTTTGAACTAAAGTTTAACTTTAGAGTCACAGAAGACTGTTGGAAAACCATCTTCAGCCTGGATAGTTCAAGTAGGAGAAAATAATATATATATATATATATATATATATATATATATATATATATATGTATATATATATATATATATACTTGTCTTTTTATCAAAACAAAAATTAACCATTTCTTTTAGGTCAGCATGTGTACCCCAGAGTCTTAAGTTAGATAGGAATCACTATACTTCCTTCAATGACAATTATTCCATATACATAATATTTTTCTAGGAACACAATCTTTTGGTGCCTAATTTGACAATCCCTCTCCATTCCTTATCTAGGCTCTTATTTTACCCAAATTATTCATCTTGCAAAGCAATTGATTGAGTTTTCATTTTAGAAGTTTGATTAACTTTTTTAAACTGCTTGTTTACTTCCTTTCATGTTGGTTTCTTATTTTTTTCTCCTTTGGTTCTATTTTTTGTTATATTTTTCCAATATATTCTGTCTAATTGTGATTTTAAACTCAAATAGAGATATACAACTGGGTAACACATTGGGTTTGTTGCATTGGTGAGTGTTGGAGTAGGGTCAGGTCTTTAACAATTTTGCTTGTAATACAGCCAAATTGATATACCTATAGAATGAATATTATTATGTCACTGTCCTGCTCATGAAGCTTGGATGGCTGCCACTTGCCAACAGAAAAAGCAAAACAAAACAAGTTCTGATGTATTTAAAATCCTTCAGAGTCTAACTCCAACATCCTTTTAAATGAAGAATGCTCTGGAAAGACTCTGCAAGGTCACTGACCATTCTCCATTTGTACATGATATCACTTTGTTTCAAACAAACTGGATTACTTGTTCTTGCCTGATATGACATATAATCTACTGTTACTATGCATTTGCACAGTTATCTTATATAACTGGAATGTACTTCCTCTCTACTTTTGTCTTAAAGAATCCCTTTCCTAGGTTCAAACCAAATGGCATTTATTACTGTTTTTTTTACCTTTTATTCTTACTTTCAGTTACAATGAACTCACTCAGCTATTGATATTAAATTTTATATATTTTTCATATTATATTATTTTAAATTATTATAAATAATATATTGCAATAAAAACTATTATATATTATTTATCTATGCATGTGAATTGCTCTCTCCCAATAGAATGCAATATTCAGAATAGTGTGTCTGACACACATAAACTGTTTAATAAGTATTTATTGTTGATTAATATTTTTCCATGCACTATCTCTTTATCTCTTCCTAGGTACAAGTCCATGTTATCACCATCCTTCAATTTATTTTAATTTATTTAAAATAAAGCACAATTTAGAGAGTAAATATGGTACTAATTCAAATGATTTTTGAAACTAAATATAACATGTGTTTTATGTTATCTGATCTTATGAATACACCAAATGACTCATTTATTTGCTTACTCCAACATTTCAAAAGATTTGTGGGCATCAGTATAGGATTACTGCATAATCTCTAAGTGTACAATTGACAACTCCATACCTTAACATATTTTTTTTCATTAGATGCTGTGTTTTATACACACATATGTATGCACACATACTCAAATGTATACATTTATTATTGTTGTTGTTTGTTTATATTTCATTTTCAAAGAAGACCAATAACATCTTTGAGAAGTCTTAATGTGCACGAAGTGGATTTAAGTAAGACAGAGGTTCACAAAATCATCAAACTTGTGTTTCAGCAGCAGGTAAAAAGTCAGGATGACTAGTTTTGACCCAGATTATAGCAGATCTTGACCTTTTCAATGTCTAACCAAACTCCAAGGGCTCCCCATTGCACACTTCAATTACCTTTATGTCTGTTAGAAGAAATTTTTCTCAATCTCCCAATCTGCCTGGAAAAATCTTCACATGCTTATTAGGTTAGAAAATTCTTGTTGTTTCTCTCTATCTTATTTTTAGACCATCTACTGAAATGGTTTTTAACAGGATTCAGTCATATGGCACTGTTTCTTGGAGCTACCAGTGAGGTTTGGGTGAAAGGTGGATACCAAAGGGCTGCAAACAGCTCAACAAACCCTCACACCAGAGATGCTGGTTCTCCAGAACACCTTAGACATCCCATATAGTTACAAACCTGTTTAAATACCAACTATGTGCTAAGCATTTTACAAATCTTACATCATTAATCTCAATAATACCAAGAGGTAGATGTCATTAGACATGTTTTATAGATAAGGAACCTGAGCCATACAACTATATTCTAGAATCATGCAACTATTAAATGTCTAAGAATAAAATGGAACTCAAATCTTCTAATCATCGTAGCAATGGGCTATATTCTCTTTATCACTTATCCATCCTCTTAGGGATGGACCTCTACAGACAAATAAGATGACTATTAGATAACAGACTTGCTAAGTCCATAGATGAATATTTTTGGTTTCTTGATAACTGCCTAGGACCTTGCTCTGCTGATATATGCATGAAAAACCCATTCTTGCTTCCATATAACTCTAAGGAAAGCAGAGTAAGACATACTTGTGAGTTTGTTGTGGTGGTTGTTATTGATTTAATTATATGGATTACATAATTAGGCTAGATAATATGTTATTTCACAAGATTTACTGGAATAATTTCCATATCCTTCAAATAAGGGGACATACAATAAGGGAAAGAGGGATGTTCAAAAAATTCTATGCTTTTTTTATAACCTTTATTGCAATATAGGAGCAAATGTAAAATTCAAATGGAAGGTTGGTAAGTAGCCCTACACCACTACTGTGGAGTGGAATAGGAATAGTTCTGAATTTATAGGAGATTAGTCACACTGGGAAAAGTAAAGATAAACTCAGAGAATGCTTACTTATGAACACTTTGGCTCTGCTTGCTTCCATTAGGAATGCACCCAGTGTTTTTCATGCTTTTTGGTAATCATATTCATAGAGATTGCTGTGTTGTCAGTAAAGCAGTTAGAGTTCATTTAAATAAAAGCATAATATACATCCAAGTCATAGTTATCATTATTATTCGTGATGTGCCAGGTTCCTGACACTTTATCAATTCAAAATGTTTGAGTAGTGTTGAAATACTTATGCACTGTTTGCAGAAAGGGAAAAAATCTCTGTACAAAGTAGCAAATGTTAGAGATGAGTTCTTCTACACTAAGAAGCAACATGGTGTACTGGAAAGAATACTCCATGGAAAGTAAAAATTCTGGTTCTAATATAGACGTAATTTTCCATGTAATATTGGGCTCTATATACCCTCTCTGGATCAGATAATTTAGCTATAAAATGAGATTAAGTGAGATGATTCCTTAAAATGATTCTTAATATTGCATGATTTTAAATGTGTCTAACTTGATATGTTACATCTATAAATTGTTTTGTGGAATCCCTTTGCAATTTTTATTGTAAATGTAAATTTTAAATCCTTCTACTTCTTTAGGGATATACAATTAGATTAAATGAAACCAAAGAGTTGATTTATGTGCTAGTGTTAATTTTCAAAATATCTTATTTATTAGCCCTCAAAAAACATGACAAGTTTAAGCTTTGCAGTACTATTATTTTCTTTCAATAAATATAGAGGTCAAACTGAAATATTATTTTACCTTCATAAATTAAGATTAATTCTGCAACACAAATTAATAATATTTGGTTTTTGTAACATGAAAAGACAATTTTTATCATATCTGGCAATATCATATCTATCTTTGTAAAAAAATCAGCAAATATTTTAAATGGGTTAGAGTCATGTGAAATAGCCTAGCCTCTAACCTCTAAAGGTATACAAGGTGTTGTTTTTGTTTTTATTGTTCGTTTGTCTTCTCCCTTTACTTTATTGAGAAGAGGTCTATTAAAAGAGTGTATAATCCTATCTAATATAGGAAATCTCTACATTCACCTGTAATAAACTCATTTTTTTTTTGCTCTCCAACCTAGCAATATTTTGTATAATTAACTAGCGAGTACATTTGCTTTATGGTTAACTACTCATATTTTCTGCATAGGCCAAAGATGGATTAACTGGAAATTTCCAACACAATGTACACATTCAACCATTGTTCACACTGAAATCAATCTCCCCAAAGAAATGTGCTCTCAAATAATTTGAATTTCTGGAAGAAAGAGTGTAGACTTTTCAATCAGTTTGAAGTGTGCCTTACAATATAATTGCAAAATTAAAACTTTGCATGCGAAGTAACATTAAGGATGCTTTTGTGTGGAGTTTTTGTCTTAGTTACCTCTGTATATTTTAAAAAGTAGAGTAAATCTAACAGTTTACATAATCATCCTTAGAATGAGAACAAAATAACAAACTCTTTTCCACTGATATCTTAGAGGGAAAATTATGAAGGTAGACATGGAATCTGAATCTAGGAACAATACTTATATAGATTAACAGTCAGTCTGCTAAACTTCTTGGGATCATACAGATGTGCTATTTTTGTTGGCCAAAAACATATGTTATTTTTCATGACCAAGTTTTAACAAGTATTAAATCAGGGAAGAGAATGCTGGAGGAATTGACTTTTTTTCTGCAGCCTCTCTTGAAACATAATATTTAGAAAACCAAGATAATACAGTAGCTTTATCATTCTTTTGTTTTGAGCTATTTGCCTCTTAATCTTAGTCTTCATAATTGGAGCAGTTCATTTCAATTCAATCCAGTTTAATAACAATTATAAAACAACTATTCAATATGAGGTGCCATCTACAGTAATTCATTTCCTTTATTCTGCAATATTCCAGCAATATTAGACCAATAATTAACACCAAAGCAGAAACTGCCTTTTTTTAATTGCATTGAATTGCAGTAAATTTAATTCTAAGTTTCTTGAAGTTCATATTTTATTCTTCCTTATATCTTGCACAGTATTAAGACTAGTTTAAATAGTGCAAGTTCTCAAAATGCTCATTAATTAACTGAAGTCCTTGTTACTTGAAATAAATAGAGTTAAGCTATAACTAAGTCTGACAGCTAGGAAATGCAGTGGATAATATGCTAAAGCTGAATCAGGAAGACTCATCTTCTGGAGTTCAAATCTGGCTTGAGGTATTTAGTGGTGATAGGACTCTGGGCTAGTCACATCAACCTGTTTGTCCCAGTTTCCTCATCTACAAAATGGAATATGAATTATCAAACTGCAGTGTATCTCTGCTCAGAGAATGCCAAATTAGATCATGAATCAGGCATGCCTGAAAAAACAACTTCAAAGGAGTTTACATAATATTTATCATTTATCCATTTGATTTCACTTATGTAGCTACTGAGGTTGAATTTTTTTTGGTTTTGTCTCATGAAATATCTAACTTAGGAATATCTATATTGCTTCGGATTTGATGCAATGACACCATCAAAGTAAGAACTTAAGAATGTTAGTTGTGCAGAAAATGATATTCAATTTGATAGACAATTTATAGATATTATTTATAAGTACGTATAATGTACAGATAGATATAAATACCTTTTTATCTTTGCATGTGAAACTTTACAAACATATTTATTATATAGATATGACATTTAATGCATATACAGACATATTGGGCAAGCAATGTGAATAAAAAATTAGCTAAATTGAGAATTAATGATAGATCAGATAGCATTTATTCAGTTAACTTGACAAACCTGATCTTCCCTCATCTTTTGCATTTGTTTGAAGTTATGATTATGATTTTGAATTGAAATAATGTTCTTTTTTATCTTAAAAGTATTTTCCCAATTACACACAGAGTTAGATATTAATATTCATTTTTGTCAAATATTTTAATTCCTCTCTTCCCTCCCTTCCTTGCAAAATGGCAAGAAATATGATGTAGTTTATATATGCAACATCATATAAGTATATTTCCATATTAATCAATCTGTAAAGAAAAGAATAAGAACAAAAAGGAAAAAAAATGAAAATAAAAAAAGCAAACTTTTAAAAGTGAAAAAAGCATGTCAGTCTGCATTCAAAGTTTTCTGGATGTGAATGACATTTTCCATTGTAAGTTTTTTAAAGAATTTGCTTTGATTAAAACTCAAATAATATCTTTAATAAAAATAAATTAAAAAAAGAAAAAAAGAATTTTCTTTGATGACTATATGGCTGAAAAGAGAAGTCTGCTTACTCATCCTTTCTTTTAGAAATTTTAGTATTTTTTTAGTATTCCATTTTTAGTATTCCATCATATTCATATATCACAAATTGTTCAGTCATCCCCCAACTGATGGGCATAACTTCAATTTCCAATTCTTTACCACCACAAAAAATTGCTATGACCGTTTTAATACATGTGGGTGCTGTCGACCATTTTGTGGAATTCTTTGCAATACAGACTTAGTAGTGATATTGCTGGATCAGATCAGAGTTTTATAACCTTTTGGACAGAGTTCTCAATTGCTCTCTTGAATGACTGAATCAGTTCACAACTCCACACACACACACACACACACACACTAATGCATTTAAAATGTCCCTTTAGTATCATATTAGCTAATCTAATAGGTGTGAGTATCTTAGAGTTTTGTTTTCTTTAATTAATAATGATAAAGAACATTTTATATTAATGTAGAGAGCTTTAATTTCTCCATATGAAAATTGCCTGCTTATATCCTTTGACCATTTATCAATTGGAGAAAATAATAATGTGCTTTTTTTTTGGGGGGGGGGGGAGGTTGCAAGGCAATGGGGTTAAGTGGCTTGCCCAAAACCACACAGCTAGGTAACTATTAAGTGTCTGAGACCAGATTTGAATTCAGGTATGTCTGACTCCAGGGTTGGTGCTCTATCTATTGTACCACCTAGCCTTCCCAATAATGTGCTTTTAAAATGGCATAGTAGATCTATTGTTGGATTTAGAGTCAGTGACCTGTTTCAAGTCAAGCTCTAATATTTATGAGTTTTTTGACTCCAACTAGGATACTTAATTTCTCTGAGCATCAGGTTTCTGCCTAAACTGTAAAATTCAAACAGTTTATAATCCCAAGTATTTCTCTATGAGACAAATAATATCAGTCTTCAAATATTTAGAGTGGTATGTCACCAGAAAAGCAATATAGAAGAATAACATATTATAATGTGAAAAACATACAATATGCAATGTATAGTTTTTTTATTAATGTGAATTAATTCATAATCAGAAAAAATGGTAAGCTGTTCATATAGGAAATTGAAAAATAATCAATGGTCAGCCATTAGCTTGTATTCTTGAGGGCAGGGATTTTTTGTTTCTTTTTTGCAACACTTAACACAGTGCCTAGCATATAGGAGGCCCTAAATAAATATTGCTTGATATCCTTTGTGTTCCATTGCTATTGACTCAATATTTAAAGATGTACATGTAGGGTCCCTATGTGCAGAAACATTGCAAAAAGAACAGGTACCAGATTTACATGAAAAGAGAAGATAAGAATGGATTCTGTTTGATATTATTTGAGGAACATACAACCAAAATCTCAGATAAGTCAAAAGAATGGAAAATTGAATAAGTCTAAATTTGTAGCAAAAGCTCCATTTGAAAAAAACAATAAACATGAATAGAATATGATTCCCATGGAAGAAATTCATTCAGGATCAGAAGCAGTGTTAAAAAGTTTCTACAGAATAATGT
Organism: Macrotis lagotis; assembly: GCF_037893015.1. Taxonomy (NCBI): domain Eukaryota; kingdom Metazoa; phylum Chordata; class Mammalia; order Peramelemorphia; family Peramelidae; genus Macrotis; species Macrotis lagotis. The sequence goes on along the minus strand of NC_133660.1, from coordinate 148,936,950 downwards.
TGAATAACAACATATTACATAATGATTTTTTTCTTTGTTTATTTCTTTCTTTCATTTTTTGTTATGCTTTCCTACCACAAATCCCACGGTGAAATATATTTATCTCTAGAATACCAATATTTGTTCAAATTAGTACTTTTTTACTTTATCTGCAAAATATTTTTAAAAAGCTATAAATCACTGTAAATCCCTTTTAATAAACTCAGAAAACAATGGAAGGTCACAGTGTATAGTACAAGGGACAAATTATGAAGACTAAAGTCATACTATTAAATAATTTGTCTATTGACCTTACTAATAAAAAGTGGACATCAGGTATTATTTGAAATCATTAGAAATAAAATACTATTGTTTACACTTTTGATGTTTTTTTTTTCCCAAGAAGGCCTAGAAAAATGTAACGTGCACAATATATCATTTAATGGACATTCCGAAGAGGGAAATTTTTTCTAACCCTCATTCAATGGGTTAACAAGAGACAGTTCTGATAATGCCAATTACAGTATGCCATCAGTATTCTATTTTTCCATACATTTACATATGCCAGAGGATGAAATAGCTAGTTTAATAAAGTGAAATGATTATTTGGACTGAGGGTCTTCTTTAATGGTATAATACTTTAACTTACTTGCAGTAAGACTATTTTATGTCATGAGTTGAGAAAATTTTGAACTGACAATATTTTCTGTAGACTCTAATAAAAGTATCCTGAATGCCCATACTTGACTATGTGAAGAACAATGATCTGGGCTGTGACTAGATTTTCTTTGATTTTTAGTTGAAAAATAGAAAAAGGAAAAAACAGGACTCATGATAATAGAATAGAATATTTTTTCATTTCTTCTGTTATATAATGATTTGTATTTTTTGTTTTTTTATATTGCTCTTATGCAAATGAAATATAATTTATAATTTCAAACTTTTCATTAGAATATTCAAAAATATTTTTAACCGAACACTTATTAAGCACCTCCAATGACTGAGATACTGCCGTAAGCCCTTGAAAATACTGAATGATTAAGTTTTGAATAATTTTGAATAATTTCAATAAATAAGAAGGTTGTTTTTAAGTTTAGAAACCTTAGACTCCATATTATTTAATTATGTTGCTATATGTAGCTATATATATGCTATATATTTTCACAGAAATTATAGAGTTAAGTAATAACCAAAATGCATCTTTCATATTACTTGTAATTTTCTCATACAAGCAATGGAGATGTATTTAAATAACTATTTGTTTTTACATATGTATTAAATATATTCTCAGGATAATATCTTTTACTAATTAACTCATAGTGTATTCTTTAATCACAAAAAAAATGGTTCATTGTCATAATGAATACCTTACAGCATATATGTTGGCACATATATTTAATGTTACTTCATTCAAAAGATAGTTATTTGATGAAAGAGATTTCAATTTCTTTGTACTGTCAAAATAAAGAAAAATGCATTCCTGAACACTACCTGTCAACCTAAACTGTACAAAAATACAATGTGGTAGCCTTAGAAGAGGATCTTATTTACTGAAATTGAGCTAGGTACACTCTATGCATTTCACATAAGGAAGACTTCAGTTTGGCCTAGGAAAACCACACAAAGTGAAAGACTTCCTCTGGCACTTGCATTTTTCACAACTTATACTGGATGCCAACTATCTTAGCAGGAAACTCAATGAAGAAAAAATGTATTTTAGTAAATGTTATCAAATTCAACATTTGTTTTTTTCCAGAGACCATGTGATACAAGTTGTGCAGAAACATTTAATAAATAGTTTGGTTTCCAATAATCCCCATAGAAATGCCAGGATTATAAGAAATTCTTTGAAACCAATAGGATTAGAAAAGATTTTGCCTCCTTTTGAAGTGGTACAATATCTTGGACATATTTCACTCCTTTAGTGTCCCCTTTCAGATACTTTCAACTGAGTGATTTAGATGAATTCTTCACCTTTAGTATACCAAGACCATTTTAGTGCCTCTGTTATTTAATATCCTGAAGTGATATTATTTGGAGGTCTTTCTTTTTAGCTAGAGAAAATGCAAACCTATCTCCCCTTCCTCATACTCCATCCCTTCCAAAAGTCAGTGAATATTCAGTTATTTCTTCTTTAAGAAGTCTCAGACTAATAGACATGTTTGAGCCAGGAAGGATGTGGCAGATCCCACCAAGACTAGCTAATCTGTCGGTAAAGGGTGAGAATGGCTGTGGGAAAGATAAACAGAAGTTATTGAATGGATAGTCATTTGAGAAGACATATTCAGTTAGAAAAATGTGGCTCATGGCCACTTTGCATATCTACAATTTTTAATGTCTGGTTGATTGTTGCATCCAACAGTGAGTTTTCTTGCTACTCTCAGACCCAAAAATCTTATTGTCCCAAAATATACCTCGGTGACAACCTAGAAGACCATGAGGAGGAATTTTGACACATGAGGGTGAGTTAGGGACTGGAGGGAGAGAGATGGACCTCAAGGTTTTGAAACACAAGGTGCTGTAATGAGAAAGCATAATTTACTAGTGAAGACTATAAGAGTAAGAAGGAAGTTTGGACCAAGTCTGGTGAAATTCAGCTGGTGTGTAAGAAATACTCTATTTCTGACCTGCATCAGAGTATTCTCATTACCAGTACTGGCAATGTCCTCTAAGAACAGAAGTCAGATTTGAAACCAGCGGTTTTGTAACTGTGGTTGACTCTAATTATTCCAGAAGAAAAGTATCTATTTTTTTTTTCTTTCAGAGCATGGTCAGACCTATACTTTAGGAAAATTAACATGGAAACTGAGTCGAGGATGAATTGAATTGAGAAAAAATACTTGAATCACTGAGAACAATGAAAAGACTATCATATTTTCAATAGTGAATAGAGTAGTATTCAATAGAATAGTGAAGAGTCTCGGCAGGGTTTCTATCTGCATGAGTAGAAAGAAGATGCAGAGAAGATATATAATGAAGGTTAAAAAAAAGATTCATCAGGGTGGCTAGGTGGCGTAGTGGATAAAGCACCAGCCCTGGAGTCAGGAGTACTTGTATTCAAATCCAGTCTCAGACACTTAATAATTACCTAGCTGTGTGGCCTTGGGCAATCCACTTAACCCTATCGCCTTGCAAAATCCTAAAAAAAAAAAGATTTATCAAACTATTGTATAGTGAGAGTTGAGAAGGGCAGTGATGTTGAGTCATGTGACTGGGAAGGGAGAGAGATAATGAAATTAGAGCATCAAGGAAGAAGTTTGATATGAGAAACTACAGTTTAAAAGAGAGACTAGAGATGAACATCAGAGTTGTAATTATATATATGGAGATTTTAATAGAATACATGAATATTGATGATCACCCAATGTGAGATAGTTTAAGGTGAAAAGAGAAGACACCTTGTCTTATACCTGTAGTTAGAGGCTATGGCATGGATAAAAAAACAAATAAGGAAGAATCAGATGGGTAGGGATGGATCTGTGAGAGAATAATACCATAAAAACCTATTTAGGAAAGAATATGTTGGAAGAGAAAATGATCAACATTAGCAAATCAGAGATGATAAGAAAGATCAAAACTAAGAAAAATCCATTTGTTTTGGGAATAGATGGTCATCAAATATGGGTTATTTCATTCTTTATATTTGTATCCACAGTATCTAGCACAGTTTCCCGTGAGATATAACATTGTTTTCTAGACTATCATTTTATGATACATTACAGTTTGATCTTTATTATAAATGTTTGATACAATAATTCCAAGGTCTTATTTTCTTATTAAATATTATTTGGAATTCTTTTTTCTTATTTTTTCTTTTTTGAGTAAATTTGTATTGCTAATAATTTAAAACACTGTTTGTTATATTATTTTGGCTTGATGCTTCCACACCTATTCTCACAAAAGTATTTGGGCACTTGATAAATTAGTGTCTATGATGAATATTATTTAAAATTGGTATTTCTAAGACTTTTTAAAAAGAAGCAATTGACTAGTATGTAATTACTTATTTAATACAGTAACCAATTATTAAACATCTCTTATATATAGAATACTTATTCAAAACCTGGATGGGTGATGCCAAATTTCCATAAGATATTGATCTGCCTTTAAGGAGATTTTATTTTCTACCCAGAAAGTAGGTTCCAATTATGTTCATATATAAGTTCAGTACAAATATATATATATATATATATATATATATATATATATATATATATATACATATCATATAAATATTGCTCTATGCTACCCTGGGACCAAAACTCGTCCTTTCTTTAGATCACAGATGGCATTAGGTTTAAATATATGTTTGTTTTTCCTTCCAAACTCTTCCATAAAGTATACTTTTCTTTCAGGATAATTCAGCTTTTGATTTTTTCAAAACTGCTGAAAAAGTCATTGGACAACATGTGACTTGCCTCTAATATTTTAAAAATCAATTTAACCTTTGTTGTGCTAGCTTTTGGATTGATTTATTTATGTAAAATGGTCTTGAGTGTTCCCTGAGAAGGATTCACTATAGTGCAAATTCTTGAGGACAAGCAAATAATTGAGCTGTTTCTGTAGTGAAGTGGCATCTTTGAAGTAAAACAATGTTGAAAATGTTTTTGCAATATTTGAAAAATAAGAACATTCACTTAGAAATCAAGTTGACATTAGTTTCAATTTGACCTTCAACAACAAAGGTCACAATTGATAACCACTAACAAATCTCTATTGTATTAAGAATAGAATTTCAGTGAATAGGAGTTTGCAGTTATTCTCTTTAAGGAGTTATCCCCGTTATTCTTTGTCTGTATGTATGTATGTGTGTGTGTGTGAACAAATCTCTATTGTATTAAGAATAGAATTTCAGTGAATAGGAGTTTGCACTTATTCTCTTTAAGGAGTTATCCCCATTATTCTTTGTCTGTATGTATGTATGTGTGTGTGTGTGTGTGTGTGTGTGTGTGTGTGGTGTGTGTGTGTGAGAGAGAGAAAGAGAGAGAGAGAAAGAGACACACACACACACACAGAAAGAGAGAGAGAGAGAGACAGATGGACAGACAGACAGAGACAGAGAGTCAGAGTGAGAGAAAATAAGAAAAAGAGAATGAGATTTTATGGGTAAATGTATTGGTAAATATCAAGAAGTAAAAAAGGTATGTGCAGACAATAAACTCATACAATGTGCTGTACATTATTAAAACTTGAGTCTGGTTCAATTCTTTTCACATGTAATAATTTAGTAGGGTGTTCATTTTCTTTTTTTTTATAGAATTCAAAATTGTTTATAAAATATTGTTTATATTCCATTGTTTCTTTTCTAAATGCAGGGTTTATCCTCCTATAATTATGTTTCAATTCTTGAATTATTTGTTTTGCTACTCAAACTTCATAAAAATGCATTTAAAATTATTTTAAACTATTCTATTGGAAGTTCCTTGAGGGTGTTATCTTTTCTTTGATTTCAGTGGTATGGGTCTTCCTTTCACAATTACAGATAGCACTTCCTCAACATACTAGTGGATAGTCTTTATGAATTACTGTGTCTGAATAACGTCAGTATATGGTGACCCATCTTTATACATTGAATCACTGTTACAGTCATTCATAGATGACTTTCTCCTCGACTGAGTCCCTAACAAATGCCTGATCACCTTTGTATGAAATGTTGGGCTCAAACTTATCTGACATAGCCTTTTAGAACCAAGAGGCACATCTATATTATAGTAAAGCAACTGAGAGTCAAGCAATAGAAGGTCTGGAACATTATGTCACTTAAAAATTGTCTGAAGAATGATCACATCTCTGCTTCTTAAGTCATATATTAAATACTGTTTTTGTTATTCAGTCATCTCTGACTTTTTGTGACCTTCTCTGGGGTTTTCTTGGCAATGAGAATGAAGTCGTTTGACATTCCTTCATTACTCATATCACAGATGAAGAAAAGGAGTCAAAGAGGGTTAAGTGACTTGTCATGGTAAAACAACTGGTAAATGTCTAAGATCAGATTTGAACTTAGGTCTTCCAGATGTCAGGTTTAGCTGCTATCTACTGGGCTACTTCATTGTCCTTTGAATACAGTACTTCAGTTTAATTTTATTCTTCTGAAATACAACATAAATTGCAAGTTTTAAAGGTTTATTTTATTTGTTGTTTGTTTATTTTATTGTTTTTTAGGTTTTTGCAAGACAAATGGGGTCAAGTTGCTTGCCCAAGGCCACACAACTAGGTAATTATTAAGTGTCTGAGGCCAGATTTGAACTCAGGTACTCCTGACTCCAGGGTCAGTGCTCTATCCACTGCACCAACTAGCCAAACCATGGCTTGTGTTTTTTTAAAAAATATTTTGACTCAATGCTCTGTATATTTTAGAAATGAATCCTATGTCAGAAATATTGGTTGTAAAAATTGTTTCCCAATTTACTACATTAATTTTCATCTTGGTTAGAATGGTTTTGTCTGTGCAATAGCGTTTTAATTCAGTCTAATCAAAATTATCTAGTTTGTTTTTAATGATATTCTCAATGTCTTCCTTGGTCATAAATTGCTTCCCTTTACATAGATCTCACAGGTAAACTATTCCTTGAGCTTCTAGTTTGCTTATAATATTGTCTTTTATGTTTAAATCCTGTATCCATTTGGATCTTTTATTGTTAATGGGGCATGAGGTATTGCTGTAATTCAAGTTTCTGCCATACTAACTTCTGATTTTCCCAACAGTTTTTAACTGAAGAGAGAGAGCTTTTATCCCAATAGCTGGACTCTTTGGGTTTATCAAACAGCTGATTACCAGAATCATTTCTTTCTATTGCCCCTAGTCTATTTCACTAATCCACCACTCTATTTCTTAGCCAATACTAGACAGTTTTGATGGCTGGTGCTTTGTATGTAATTTTAGATCTGGTAAAGCTAAACCACCTTCTTTTGCACTTTTTTCCATTAAATCCCTGGAGATTCACAACTTTTGATGTCTCCATATGATTTTACTTACAAATTATTTAACTCATTAAAGTGATTTTTTTGGTATTTTGATTGGGAGGGCACTAAATAAGTTGTATAATTTAGATGGAAGTAGCAATTTTTTATATTAACTCAGCCTATCCACGAGCAGTTGATATTTACCTAGTTATTTAAATATCGTTTTATTTGTGTGAGAAATGTTTCTGTAATTGTTTTCAAAAAGTTCTTGAGTCTGCTGAGGCTACATTGAATGAGATTTCTCTTTCTAGCTCTTTCTGCTGTATCTTGCTAGTTATATATAGGAATGTTGAGGATTTATGAGCATTTATGTTATAACTTGCTACTTTGCTAAAGTTAGTTTTTTAAATGATTTTTTTTGGATTCTCTAGCTATACAATCATGTCATCTGCTAATAGTGAGAGTTTTGTCTCTTCCTTTCCAATTCTAATCCCTTCGATTTTTTTTTCTTCTCTTATTGGAGAAGGTAATAGTTCTAATACAGCATTGTATAGTAATGGTGATAATGGGCATCATGGTCTCATCTCTGATAGTATTGTGAATGCTTCTGCCCTATCCCCATTGCATATAATTCTTGTTGTTGGTTTCAGATAGATTCTGCTTATTATTCTAAGGAACAATCAATTTGTTCCTATGCTCTCTGGTATTTTAGTAGGAATAGATGCTATATTTTGTCAAAATCTTTTTCAACATCTAATGATATATGACTTCTGAGAGGTGTGCTATTGATATAATTAATTATACTAACAGTTTTCCTAATATTGACCCACCGCTGCATTCCTGGGATAAATCCTACTTGGTCATAGTATATTATCCTAGTGATAACTTGCTATAGTCTTTTCGCTAAGATTTTATGTAAGATTTTTGCATCTATATTCATCAGGGAGAGAGGCCTATAATTTTCTTTGTCTGTTTTAACTCTTCCTGGTTTAGGTATCAGCACCATATTGGTGTCAAAGAAAGAGTTAGGAAGAGTTCTGTCTTCATCTATTTTTGGAAAGAGTTTACATAAAATTGGAACCAATTGTTCCTTCCATAAATGTCTGATAGAATTCAGTTGTGAATCCATCTGGCCTTGGAGATAGTTTCTTAGGGTGTTCAATTATGACTTGTTGAAATCCTTTTTCTGAGATAAGGTTATTTAGGTATTTAGTTTTGTCTTCATTTAAACTAGGCAATTTATATTTTAGAAATTTCACTTAGATTATCAAATTTATTGGCAAAGAGTTGGGAAAAATAATGCTGAATTATTACTTTAATTTCCATCTTATTGGTGGTGAGTTGACCTTTTTCATTTATGATACTAGCAATTTGGTTTCCTTCTTTCTTAAATCAAATTGACAGAGATTTATCAATTTTATTGGTTTATTTATAAAACCAACTCTTGGTTTTATTTATAAGTTCAATAGTTTTCTTGCTTTTGATTTTAATAATTTCTCCTTTAATTTTTAGAATTTCTAATTTGGTATTTAATTGGGGTTTTTAATTTGCTCTTTCTCTAATTTTTAGTTGAATATTTAGATCAATGATTTCCTTTTTTTTTCCTATTTTATTCATGTAAGCATTTAAAGATATAATATATCCCCTGACAACCACCTTGTGTGTATTCCATATGTTTTGGTATGTTGTTGTATTATTGTCATTAACTATGATAAAATAATTAAATAATTCTTTCTATAATTTGTTGTTTGATGCACTCCTTCTTTAAAATGAAGTAATTTAGTTTCTAAATACTTTTGGGTCTGTGTCTCCCTGGCCCAATATTGCAATATGACCTGAGAAAGATGTATGCACTATTTCTGCCATTCTGCAATAGATTAATAGGTTTTTATGCCCTAGTACATGGTCAATATTTATTTAAGTACCATGTAATGCTGAAAGAAAAGTATATTCCTTTCTATCCCAATTCAATTTTCTCCATATGTCTATCATATCTTGGTTTTCTAACAATCTATTTACTTCCTTAACTTCCTTCTTGATTATTTTATGGTTAGATATATCCAAATCTAAGAGCAAGAGCTTGAGGCCTCCCACTAGTAGAATTTTGCTGCCTATGTCTTCCTATAACTCTTTCAAATTCTCTAAGAATTTGGATGCTATACCATTGGGTGCATATATATTTAGTATTGAAATTACTTTATTGTCTATGGTACTCTTTAGGAGGATATAGTTTCTTTCCTTATCTCTTTTAATAATATCTATTTTTTTGCACCTTCCTTTCTGATATAGTCTTCCTACCCTGCCTTTTTCACTCCAGTTGAAGCAAAATGTATTTTGCTCCAAGCATTTACCTTTACTCTATATGTATCTCTATGCTTCAAATGGGTTTCTTGTAAGCAGAATATTGCAGGATTCTGGTTTTTATCCCATTCTGTTATTCGCTTTTGTTTTAAGGGAGAGCTCATCCCATTCACATTCGTAGTCATAATTACTAATGCTTTATTCGCCTCTATATTATCTTTCCTCTATTTGTATCCCCCCCCTTTTTTCCAGTTTATCCACATTCCCCATTATTTGGTTTCTGAATACCACCTTCAGTGTGTTTGACCCTTCTATATCCAACCCCCTTCCCCTTTCTTTCTCCTTTCTCTTTACCCCTTCGTCCTTCCCTTTCTTTGTTGGTTCTCCTTTTATTCCTCCCCCTGCTCTTTCCTCCTTTCATTACTTGAAAAAGATAAATTTCTTCACTTAACTGAGTTTATGTATGTTAACTTTAACCCAAATCTAATGAGAGGAAGATTCAGGCAGTTCTCAATTCCTCCCTTCTTCACTTCTATTGTAACAGATCCTTTGTACCTCTTAATGTAATGACATTTACCTCATTCAATCTCCACCATCCTCCCATCTATTTATTGTCCCCCTTCTTCAGGTGGTATTATTTTTAAATCATTCTGAGTCACAGAAAAGTCATGAGTGTCCATCACTTCTGGCTAAGTATATTCTTTCTAATTAGAATTACAGCTCTAATTAGAATTACTGCTATCAAGAGTTGTTAGAGTCTTTCTCCTAGGTAGGGATATAGCCAGTTTTATCTTATTGGATAGCAATTTTTTCCTTTTATACTTTTTATAACCTTTTCATGTGTCTCTTGAATCTCCTGTTTGAAGTTCAAATTTTCTATTACGCTCTGATCTTTTCATCAGAAACAGTTGGAAGTCTCCTATTTCATTAAATGTCCATGTTTTGCCCTGGAAGAAAAGACTCAGTTTTGCTGGATAATGAATTCTTGGCTGCAGTCCAGGCTCCCATGCTTTTTGGAATATCGCATTCCAGGCCATTTTATCCCTTATTGTTGATGCAGCCAGGTCCTGTGTAATCCTTACTGGGGTTTCTTGGTATCTAAATTATTTCTTTATGGCTTCTTACAGGGTTATCTTTTATTTGATGGTTCTGGAATGTGGCCACAATATTCCTTGGCATGTTCATTTTAGGACCCCTTTTCAGAAGGAATTGATATATTCTTTCAATAACTATTTTGCCCTCTGATTCCATGATTTCAGCACAGTTTTTCATCACTAATTCCTGTAATATTAAGTCCAGGATTTTTTTTCTCTTCATTGTTTTCTGGGAGACTAATATTTCTTTGGTTGTCTCTTCTTGATCTATTCTTGAGTTCAGTGCTTTTGCTGATGAGGTATTTTACATTTTCTTCTCTTTTTTCAGTTTTTTGATTTGTCAACACATTCTTGTTGTCTCATGAAGTCATTAATTTCCAGACTCCATTTTTTTTTACAGAAAAATTTTCTTCATTTACCTTCTGCAATTCCTTTTCCAATTGGTCAATTCTATTTTTGAAAGAATTTTCCATTTGACCATTTGAGGTTTGGAGAGAATTTTTTTTTCCTTTTGCATTTGTCCAATTTTATTTTCCAATGATTTATTTCCTTCTTGCAAGTTGAAAATCTTCACTTGGGTTTCTTTACCCAAATTTTCCAATTTATTTTTAAACTTCCTGATTTCTTCAATGATGTCTCTCTGTGCTGAAGACCAAATCATATTCTCCTCAGAGGTTCTAGGTCTCTCTGAGATGTGATCTTTACCCTCGAAGAATTTTTCTATTGAAACCCCTTTCCACTGTCCCTTCTTTGTTTTCCTAAGATCTTCTTTTTGGGAGAGGGGCTGCTTCACAGAAGTTTGGTGTTGGGCTCCCTTGAAGCTTTACCCAGTGGTTTTAGTAACTCCAAGTGGGCCGGTCAGTATGTGGTGCTGATTATTTTCTCTGGAATGTCTGTTACCTTGATTTGAGACCCTTTTCCTTGGCCTGGAGGATGTGGGCAATGCTGCTGGATACTTTCACCCTTAAGCAATGTTGGTTATGCCCTGGAACAAGATAATTTACTCTCCCATTTCACAGCTGAGGGAGCTCTGCTGCCCACACCTGAGTCTGGGCAGGGGTAGAGTTGGTGGTGTGGAGGGGTGCTGTTACTCTGTTTGTTCCAGGAACAGGGTCCAGCTGAAATTAAGGTATGGAATCTGACATCCTCCAGATCAGAGGAACCTAGAAGATCTATGCCCAGTCACACTCAACACTGGAACTTGCCCTCCAGCCCTGCCAGTCAGCCACAGCTCATCAGTCTCATAGCCAGTGCCCACATTCCCCAGTTGGCTGTCAGTCTATGGTCCCCACTGTCATTGCTCTGCGACTGATCCTAAGCTAGTCCAGCTCTCACCCCTCCCCACAGGGTATCTGCTCTCTGCCCCTGCCTTACTCATGATCCCAGAAGACAAACCTTGAAGTAGATGTTCTTATAACTTCTTTTTCAGGGTTTTTGTTGATAGGATTTCTGTTAAGAGGTTTTTTTCAAATTATATATGAGGGAAGATCAGAAAAACTTACCACATTGCCTCTTCTCCCTGCCATCATGGCTAGAAGTCAATTTATTGATTTTTAGGAATAAACCTAAGGAAGTGAGTTTCTAGTTTTATCACTCATTCCTGGACCATACCAATGTACTCTTCAAAAATAAGTGACTAACCAGATTAACTAACTTTTCACAAGGATGTTAACTAAAAAAAAGTAAGAACAATGATTTAAAATCCCACAGTCCATCTAGGGCATGAAAATAAACAAAGGCAACGAATACATATTTCAAAGAGGTAGCTCAAAACTACTATGGATATATGGAAGTTGTGTTGATCTGAAAACATGCAATATATTTATCCCTCCAATTCAGACAATAAAGCCATAAAATGGTTTGCAATGGATTTTGTTCTTTATTGTAGATTCCTATATGTGCTCTTCCCCAAGAGACAACATTTTATGTTTTGGGTCTATATTTAGATATAACTAATTCTTACCAACATAATATCTTTTGTCCTGAAAGATGAGGTTGATTAGGACCAGACAAAGGGAATTCTCAAAATTTCAAGCATATATTTTCTTCTTCACCCCCTCCCTCTCCTTTTTAGCTTTTCAATGAATTTGGGTTAAGTGACTTGCCCAGTGTGACATAGCTAGGTAATTACTAAGTCTCTGAGTCCTGATTTGGACTCAGATCCTCTTGACTCCAGGGCTGGTGCATTATCCACTGTACCACCTAGCTACCCCTTCTTCATTGTCTTAAAAAATGTTTATCTTATATGTTCTTCTACTATTATAGTCTGGTATTAAGAATGATCAAAGCAGTAGTTCTTAATGATTCATGGCTACATTCAATGATAGGATGCACATATGTTGACTATTGGAAGCTTAATTTGGTTATTTTATTTTGTTCTATTTATAAACACAGCCATTACAAGTTCTAATCATAAAATAATCAAACACTTTCATATTCTTGTCTCCTAAAATAACATGAAAATTTTATCTAGCTTTTTAATAAATAATTTTACTTGTATAGACGCTGTAGTGGTATTGCTGGATCAAAGGGTATGCACATATTTACTGCCTTTTAGACATAATTCCAATTTGTTTTCCAGAAAGTTTGGATCAGTTCATAGCTCCAGCAACAATGCATTAGTGTTTCAGATTTACCCCATCCCTTTCAGCATTGATTATTGTCCTTTCTGGTCACATTGGCCAATCTGAAAGGTGTGAGGTAGTACATCAGAGATGCTTTAATTTGTGTTTCTCAATCAGTCATGATTTAGAGCAATTTTTCGTAAGATTATAGATTATAGATTGCTCTTTGACCATTTGTCAATAGGGGAATGGTTTACTCTTTATACATTTATAAATTTGCCTCATTTCTCTAAATATTTTAGAAATGAGTCCTTTGTCAGAAACACTAATTGTAATAATTGTGTCCTAATTTACTACATTTCTTTTGATCTTGGTTAAAGTTGTTTTGATTGTGCAAAAGCTTTTTAATCTAATGTAATCAAAATTAACCAGTTTGTTTTTTATGATGTTCTCTATCTCTTCATTGATCAGAAACTGCTCCCCATTCCATATATATGACAGGTAAATTATTCCTTGTTCTCCTAATTTGGTTATAAAATTATCTTTTATGTCTAAATCCTGCATCCATTTTGATATTATAGTTTCTGCTATAATATCTTCCAACTTTCCCAACAATTTTTAATCAAAGAGTCTTTGGTTTTATCTAATAACAAATTACCATAATCATTTCCTGCTGTCTCTTTTACACCTAGTCTATTCCATTGACTTGCTACTTTATTTCATATTCAGTACTAGACAATTTTGATGATTACTGTTTTATAATATATTTTTGATCTGATAAATCGAAGCCACCTTCTTTTGAACATTTTTCCTTAAGTCCCTTGATATTTTTGACTTTTTTATTTCTCCCTGTGAATTTAGTTAAATTTTTTTTAGCTCATTAAAGTATTTTTTGGTGTTTTGACTGGCATGACATTGAATAAGTAATTAAATTTAGGTAGAATGTTCATTTTAATTATATTATCTCATTCTATCTATGAGCTGCTGATATTTGCCCAGTTTTTTATATCTGATTTTATTTGTGTGTGAAAAGTATATCATAGTTATTCTCATAGAATTTCTGAATCATCAATGGCAGGTAGTCTCCCCATATTTTATGTTGTCTGAAGCTATTTTAAATATGACTTATCTTTCTAGCTCTTGCTACAATATCTTGCTAGTAATATGTAGAAATGTTGAGGATTTTTGTGGATTTATTTTATATGTGGCAATGTTGGTAAAGTTGCAAATTGTTTTCAGTAGATTTTTAGATGACTTTATGAGGATTCTGTGGATACCATCAACTTATATGCAAAGAATGAGTTTTGTTTCTTCCTTCCGAAATCTAATTCCTTCAATTTCCTTTTCCTCTCTTATTGCTGAAGCTTACATTTTTAATGTAATATTGAATGGTAGTGGTTTTAACAGGCATCTTTCTTTCACCCCTGATCTTATTGGAAATGCCTCTATCTTGTCCTCATTGCAAATCATGCTTGTTGATGGTTTGAGATAGATTCTGCTTATCATTCTAAAGAACAATCCATTTATTCCTACACTCTCTAGTGTTTTTAGTAGGAATGAATGCTGTATCTTGTCAAAGGCTTTTCTATCATCTATTGAGATAATCATATGATTTTTGTTAAGTTTGTTATTGACATAATCAATTATACTGATAGTTTTCCAAATATTGTACCAACTTTGAATTCCTGGGATAAATCTTGCTTGTTCATAGTGTATTGTTCTAATGATAGCATGCTCTAATCACTTTGTTTAGGTTTCATTTAATATTTTTTACATCTATATTCATTAATGAAATTGGTCTATAATGTTCTCTCTCTGTTTTGACTCTTCCTGTTTTAAATGTCAGCACCATTTTATATCACAGAAGGAGTTAGGCTGAGTTCTGTCTTCACCTATTTTTTGAAAGAGTTTATATGGTATTGGAGCCAGTTGTTCCTTAAATGTTTGATAGAATTCACTTGTAAATCCATCTGACCCTGGAGATTTTTTTTCTTAGGGAGTTTGCTGATGGCTTGCTGAATTTCTTTTTCTTAGATAGAATTATTTAGATATTTAATTTCCTCTTCGTTTTACCTCAGCAACTTATACTCTGATGAGATCATGAAAAAGGGTAAAAACATCATTGTATACAAATACTCATAGCAGCTCTGTATGTGGTAGCAAAGAAAGGGAAATCAAGGAGATGTTCATCAATTGGGGATTTGTTGAACAAATTGTGGTATATGTATGCTATGTAACAACACTGTTCTGTTATAAATCAGGAGAGATGTCATTTCAGAGAAGCCTGGAAAGACTTGCAGGAACTGATACTGAGAAAGATGAGCAAACTAGAAGTACACTGTGCATTGTAACAGGAGCATAGGGGTGATGATCAACCTTATTAGACTTGCTCACTCCATCATTGCAAAAATAAGGGACAATTTTAGGTTTCTGTGATGGAGAATTCCATCTGTATTCTGAAAAAAGAATTGTAAAGTTTAAACAAGAACTAAAGATTATTACCTTCAACTTAAAAAATATTATGTTATGTACTACATAATTTTGGTATCTCTAATATTTTATTTGTTTATTTATTTATTTAAATGGGACTTCCTCAAGGATATGTTTTTTTTCTCAACACATTCAGTTTGATCAGTGCATAGCATGAAAACAATGTAAAGATTATTAATTGCCTTCTGTGGGGAAGGGGGGAAGAGAGGGCAGGGGAAAAGTGTAAAATTCAAAATCTTACAAAAATGTTATGTAGAAACTAGTATTGTGTATAATTAGAAAACATATTACATATTTAAACAAAAATAAATCAATAAATAATTTCCATCATTTCAAAGTAGAAAATAAACATACTTCTTTAAAGGACACCGCAGATTCAAATACAGGAAATTAAATAAGTTGTTTTTATTTGCATAGATATCTTGTATACTTTCTTTTGAATTTAGAGTATCCTAAATCCTCAATTTATGCTTTTCTTAACCACTCTTCTCAAGAAGGCATGGATAAAGAAACTAGGTAATTTTTTCTCCTAAAATTATCTCCATAAGGTAACAGTTATATTGTTTAAACTTGAAATTTATCACATTTTAACATTTAAACATAAGTACAAAATTGGATAAAACTTGATATAACAGAATTTTCTATATTTGCATTTTATATATATGAAAATGTTCCTTTCTTCATACCTATTATTATTCTGAGTCTCTTCTACTTCTTGCTTGATTAGTATATCTTTGTTATGGTAAGTAGACTCCAGATTCCAGGTGAGCACTCTAACTATGTGTTAAGTTCCTGGTCTCACCTTTTTTGTTGCCTTTGAATTATTGACAAACAAAACAAAGCAAAATAAAACTGTGTTTACTTCTCTATCAGACAAATAACAATGTAGAATATTTTGATACTTTGAAATCTGATAGTCATTACTGGTATTTTTCCATTTTTTGCCAAGGTGAATTTGTCCCTTTGGTGACAGAAATTATGAGTGGCAGAACCAAGCATTGAACTCATTATCTTTTTTTAGATGCAATTCTTTCCCCACCCACCCCCACATCATACTCCAACCTTTCTTAATATAAGTATTTTCACTGTCATATGTGAAAAGTTTCATTGATTTAGTTTTATTCATGTAAAAGATTAAAAGATTACATTAAAAGATCAAAAATTAATAAGAGAAGAACCAATGTTACTCTGATAAAATGTTAGGAGAGTAGACCTGTAAGAAGACCCAGATAGAGAGAACCAAATCTAGTGTATGTACTTAAAGAACCTATTTAAGAGGGTTGTGCTCTCTGAGTTCAAATACATATTGTTATAGTTATAGTTATAGTTTGAGGGATTAAAATTCAGAAAGTGGTAAATCTAATACCTATTTGGAAACTGTGTAAAAGAGGTTTTTAAATCTTATCTCATAAATGAAAGGTGAAAGAGTAACTGACATCTAGGAAGGTGGCATTTGAGGCAATGTAACTAGTAAAGTAAGCTTTGAAGATACTGAGTTTAAAAGTCACCATAAGAGTTAACTGGCAGGAAGGATTCAGTTGCTATTGATGGGGGCATGGTGATTATTTGATGTAAGGTTAAGAGCTCATTGGAGAAGAGTTGAACTTTAATTTTAGCCATTACCTTTCAGAACTGTCTAAGTATGAAAATTGAAAGCAAGAGAATCATTGATCTAATAAATAAACCTGAGTTGGTTTTATGAAAAACTTATAAAATTGATGAATCTTTCATTAACCTGATATTTAAAAAGAAAGAAGATAACCAAATTAGCAGTTTCAGATATGAAAAGGGTGCAACAATGAGTAGTAAATTAAAGAGATAATTTGAAGTCACATTGATGAACTGTATGCCAGTATATTTGATAACCTGCATAAAATGGATAAATATTTAGAAAAATACAAACTGCCCAGATTAACAGAAGAGGATAAAAATTACTTAATCCCATTACAAAAAAAGAAAATTGAAGAAACCATGAATAAAGTCCTGAAGAAAAAGTCTGCTGCTGAGGGCTCCAAACACTCCAGAGAAAGCAACCACGCCCCCTACTGACTGGCCCTTGAAATTACTAAACCAAGTGAACAAAGCCTCTAGGATCTTCAAAAGCAAATCACTGAGAGCCAGCTCCACCATCAACACAAGATCCTAGAAATATGAAGAAAGGCCAGTAAAAATGGGGGCCCATGCAGAAATATTTAGAAGAAATAGATTATAACCAAGAGAGATCCAGCAATTCTAAGGAGAATATGAATTGGTCTCCAGCCCAGAAACAAATCCTTGAAGAAATCAGGAAGGATTTTAAAAATCAACTGCAAAAATTGGGAAAAGAAAATCAAGATTAAATCAACAGGGGTGGCTAGGTGGCATAGTGGATAAAACCCCAGCCTTGGAGTCAGGAGTACCTGGGTTCAAATCCACTCTCAGACACTTAATAATTACCTAGCTGTGTGGCCTTGGGCAAGCCACTTAACCCCATTTGCCTTGCAAAAACCTAAAAAAAAAGATTAAATCAACACCTTGCAACAAGAAATTAAATCCTTGGAAAATACAATTTGACAAATACAAAATGAGAATAATTCTCTCAGATCTTCAAATGGGCAAATACAAAAATAATTCTCTCAAATCCTCACTTAATAAAATGCAAAATGAGAATTATTTTCTCAAAACTACACTTGGGCAAATGGAAAACTTAAAAAATAGAACTAACAAACTAGAAAAGGAGTTGCAAAAGGTATATGAAGAAAATTCTCTAAAAAGAGATTGGAATCAATGGAGACTAATGGCATCATGAGACAACAAGACTCTGTTAAACAAAGCCAAAAGATTGAAAAAAAAATAGAAGAAAATGTAAAATACCTCATCAACAAAACCAATGACCTTGAGAACAGATCAAGAAAGGACAACCTGAGAATTATAGGCCTTCATTAAAACATTGAAGAGACAAAAAAAATGCCTCAACATAGTATTACAGGACTTAATAAAGGAAATTTGCCCTAATATCATGGAACCAGAGGGAAAAATAATTATTGAAAGAATACATTGATCCCTTCCAGAAAGAGATCCTAAAATGAAAATACCAAAGTTGTGACCAAATTTCAGAACTATCAGATAAAAGAGAAAATCCTGCAAGCAGCCAGAAAGAAACAATTTAAATAAAAAGGAGCCACAATAAGTATTATGCAGGGCCTAGCAGAATCAACATTAAGAGACTGAAGGTCCTGGAATGAGATATTCTGAAGAGCAAGGGAGCTTGGATGCAGGCTTTAATCCACTACTAAGCAAAGGTGAGCCTTCACTTCCGGGGGGAAAGATGGACATTTAATGTAATGGGAGACTTCCATTATTTTCTGCTGAAAATACCAGAGCTAAATAGAAAATTTGGACATCAAACATAAAGATAAAGAGATGCATGAAAAGGTAAAAAAGAAAAGGGTAAAGAAAAAAATAACTACTTTCCAATCAGATGAAACTGACTATATACCCATTTGGGAGAAAGAGTCTCATAACTCTAGAGAATTGAAACTGTATTAGGGAGAATATACTTAAGCAGAAGTGATGGACACTTGTGAATTTTCTGTGATTCAGATAGAATGATTTAAAAATAATACCTCAATTAAAAAGGGGGGACAGTAAGGAGATGAGAAGTTGGAAGACGCTGAATAGGGTAAATCTCATTACGTCAAGATGTACAAAATCATCATTGTAATAGAGAGAAAGAAGGAAGGATGTGAGAACCATCTGAATCTTCATCTCATCAGACTTGGCTTAAAGTTACCTTAGAGATATTCAGTAAATTCAATAACCTTATCTTACCTTTCAAGTATTAAAAGGGAAAAAGGGGAGGGGGTGACTGGGAGGGGAAGAAAAAGGGGAACTAACAGAAGGAAGGAAGAAGGGGGTAAATAAAAAGAGGAAAGAAAGGGAAGGGGGGTTGATATAGGAAGGAAAACACACTGAAGGCAGTGGTATTAAGAAACAAAACACTGGGGATTATCAAGAATGGAAAAAAAGGGGGTAACTACAAACAGAAGGAAGATAGCACAGAGGGCAATAAAGCTTTAGTAATTATGACTTTGTGAATGGGAAGAACTCATCCTTAAAATGCATGTGGATAGCAGAGTGGTTTAAAAAACAGCACCCTATGATATGCTGATTAAAAGAACCCAATTGAAGTAGATACATACAGAGAGAAAGAAAGGTAAAATATGGAGCAAAATTTATTTTGCTTCAGCTGATATGAAAAAAGCAGGGATAGCAATCCTATCTCA
This sequence comes from Macrotis lagotis, assembly GCF_037893015.1. Classification (NCBI taxonomy): domain Eukaryota; kingdom Metazoa; phylum Chordata; class Mammalia; order Peramelemorphia; family Peramelidae; genus Macrotis; species Macrotis lagotis. The sequence continues at coordinate 148,917,354 of NC_133660.1, read as the reverse complement.
GACAAATCATCTGCAAAAAAAGATAGCATTAAAAGAGATAAGGAGGGAAACTATATCCTACTAAAAGGTACCATAGACAATAAAGTAATTACAATACTAAATATGTATGCACCCAATGATATAGCATCCAAATTCTTAGAGGAGAAGTTGAAAGAGCTACAGGAACACACAGACAGCAACACTCTACTAGTATGAGACCTCAACCTCCCTCTCTCAGATTTAGATAAATTGAATCATAAAATAAACAAGAAGGAAATTAAGTAAATAAATAGATAGTTAGAAAACTTAGAGATAATAGAACTATGGAGGAAACTGAATGGGTATAGAATGGAATATACATTTTTTTCTGCAGTATATATGGCACTTACAAAAAACTGACCTTGTGCTAGGGCATAAAAACTGAATGATCACTTGCAGTAAGGCAGAAATAGTGAATATATCTTTCTCAGATCATAATGCAATAAAAATCATTGCAATACCACATCAGACCCAGAAATAATTGGAAACTAAATTCCTTTTAAAGAATGAGTGAATCAAGCAACAAATTACAGAAATAATTATTTATTTCATCCTAGATAATGAAAATAATACAACAACATAGAAAAACCTATGGGATACTCAAGGCAATTGTCAGGGGATATATTATGTCTTTAAATGCTTTCATGAATAAACTAAAGAAAGAAGAAAGCAATGAACTAAATATGCAATTTAAAAAATTAGAGAAAGAACAAATTAACCCCCCCAATAAAATTCCAAATTAGAAATCGTAAAATTTAAAGGAAAAAAATTAATAAAATAGAAAGCAAAAAACTATTGAACTACTGAATAAAACCAAGAGTTGGTTTTATGAAAAGTTAATAGAATTGATAAACCTCTGGTCAATTTCATTAAATAAAAGAAAGAAGAAAATGAAATTACTAGTATCTTAAATGAAAAGGGTGCCACCAACAAAGAGGAAATTAAAGTAATAATTGAGAATTATTTTGCCCAAATGTATGCCAATCAGTTTGAAAATCCAAATGAAATGGATGAATATTTACAAAAATTTAAGTTTCACAGATTAAATGAAGTTGAAATTAAAAACATAAATAAACCTATCTCAGAAAAAAGAAATACAACAATGCATTATTGAACTCCATAAGAAAAACTCTCCAGGGACAGATGGATTTACAATTGAATTCTATCAAACATTAAGGAACAATTGATTCCAATTCTATGTAAACATTTTGGAAAAATAGGTGAAGATGGAACTCTGACTAACTCTCTCTATACCTCAATATGGCACTAATGCATAAAACCAGGAAGAATTAAAAAAAGAGAAAGAAAAGTACAGCCCTATCTTCTTGATGAATATAGATGCAAAAATCTTAAATAAAATATTAGCAAAAAGATTACAACAAGTTGTCACTAGGATAATACATTATGATCAAGTAGGATTTATCCCAGAAATGCAGGATTGCTATAATTAATTATATCAATAACAAAACTATTAGAATTCATATGATCATATAAAAAGATGCTGAAAAAGTTTTTGACAAAATATAGTACCCATTCCTTCTAAAAACATTAGAGAATGTAGGAATAAATGGACTGTTCCTCAGAATAATAAGCAGAATCCATCTTAAACCATCTAAAAGCATTATGTGCAATGGTGATAGACTAAAGGCAGTCCCAGGAAGATCATGTGTGAAACAAGGATTCCCATTATCAACACTACTATTCAATAGCATATTAGAATAATAAAATATCAGAATTCTATCAAAATTAACTACTTTTTAGTGGCCTACAAATCAAAACCCCAAAAATTTCTTTAATGAGTTAGAAAAACTTGTAAGTAATTCATATGGCGAAATAAAAAGTCAAGAATTTCCAGGGATTCAATCAAAAAAATTGCAAAAGAAGGTGTTTGGCCTTACCAGATCTAAAATTATATTATAAAGTATCAGTAATAAAAACTATCCGGTATTTGCTGAGAAATAGAGTCATGGATAAGTAGAATAGACTAGGTACAATAGCACGAAATGATTATAGTAATCTGCTGTTCGATGAACCCAAAGAATCTAACTATTGGGAGAAAAAGTCCATCTTCAATAAAAACTGGTGGGAAAATTAGAAGTTCGTATGGAAGAACCTTAAATTAGACCAACACATCATACCCTATAGAATGATAAGATCCAAATGGATACAAGATTTAGGCATGAAAACAATATTATAAGCAACCTAGAAGATGAAGGAGTAGTTTACCTGTCAGATCTATGGAAAGTGAAGCAGTTTATGATCAAGGAAGAACATCATTAAAAACAAACTAGGTAATTTTGATTACATTTAGTTTATTTACATTTTTTAGGTTTTAAATTTATTTTGATTAAAGATATTGAGTTTTACAATTTTCCCCCAATATTGCTTCCCTCCCCCCACCCCACCCCCACAGAAAGCACTCTGTTAGTCTTTACTTTGTTTCCATGTTGTACCTTGATTCAATTTGGGTGTGATGAGAGAGAAATCTTATCCATAAAGAGAAGAGAAGTCTAAGAGGTAACAAGATCAGACAATAAGATATCTGTTTTTTTTTCTAAATTAAAGGGAATAGTCCTTGCAGTTTGTTTAAACTCCACAGCTCCTTATCTGGATACAGATGGTACTCTCCTTTGCAGATAGCCCAAAATTGTTCCCGATTGTTGCACTGATGGAATGAGCAAGTCCTTCAAGGTTGAACATTACTCCCATGTTGCTGTTAGGGTGTACAATGTTTTTCTGGTTCTGCTCATCTCACTCAGCATCAGTTCATGCAAATCCCTCCAGGTTTCCCTGAAATCCCATCCCTCCTGGTTTCTAACAGAACAATAGTGTTCCATGACTTACATATACCACAGTTTGCTAAGCCATTCCCCATTTGAAGGACATTTACTGGATTTCCAATTCTTTGCCACCACAAACAGGGCTGCTATAAATATTTTTGTACAAGTAATGTTTTTACCCTTTTTCCTCATCTCTTCAGGGTATAGACCCAGTAGTGGGATTGCTGGGTCAAAGGCTATGCACATTTTTGTTGCCCTTTGGGCATAGTTCCAAATAGTTCTCCAGAAGGGTTGGATCAGTTCATAGCTCCACCAACAGTGTAATATTGTCCCAGATTTCCCACATCCCTTCCAACAATGATCATTATCTTTCCTGGTCATACTGGCCAATCTGAGAAGTGTGAGGTGGTACCTCAGAGAAGCTTTAATTTGCATTTCTCTAATAATTTATGATTTAGAGCATTTTTTCATATGACTATGGATTACTTTGATCTCCTCATCTGTAAATTACCTTTGCAATATCGTTTGACCATTTGTCAATTGGGGAATGGCTTTTTGTTTTAAAAATATGACTCAGTTCTCTGTATATTTCAGAAATGAGTCCTTTGTCAGAATCATTAGTTGTAAAGATTGTTTCCCAATTTACTACCTTTCTTTTGATCTTGGTTACATTGGTTTTATCTGTGCCAAAGCATTTTAATTTAATGTAATCGAAATCATCTAATTGGTTTTTGGTGATGTTCTCCAACTCTTCCTTAGTCATAAACTGTTCCCCTTTCCATAGATCTGACAGGTAGACTAGTCTCTGATCTTCTAATTTGCTTATAGTATTGTTTTTTATGTCTATGTCCTGTTACCATTTGGATCTTATCTTGGTAAAGGGTGTGAGGTGTTGGTCTAATCTAAGTTTCTTCCATACTAAATTCCAATTATCCCAGCAATTTTTTTATCAAAGAGGGAGTTTTTATCCCAATGGCTGGACTCTTTGGGTTTATCAAACAGGAGATTACTATAATCATCTCCTGCTTTTACACCTACTCTATTCCACTGGTCCACCTTATTTCTTAGCCAATACCAACCAGTTTTGATGGCTGATGCTTTATAATATAATTTTAGATTGGGTAGGTCTAAGCCACCTTCTTTTGCACTTTTATTCATTAAGCTCCTGGCAATTCTTGACTTTTTATTTCTCCATATGAATTTATTTACAATTTTTTCTACCTCTATTTAAAGTATTTTTTTTAGAATTTTGATTGGTAGGGCACTAAACAGTTAAGTTTTGGTAGAATTGTCACTTTTATTATATTAGCTCTACCTGCCCATGAGCAGATGATATTTGCCCAGTTATTTAAATCTGATTTAATTTGTGTGAGAAGTGTTTTATAATTGTATTCAAAAAGATTCTGAGTCTGTCTTGCCAAATAGACTCCCAAATATTTTATATTGTCTGAGGTTACTTTGAATGGGATTTCTCTTTCTAGCTCTTCCTGCTGTTTCTTGCTAGACATATATAGAAAAGTTGAGGATTTTTGCATCTATATTCATCAGGGAAATAGGTCTATAATTTTCTTTCTCTGTTTTAACTCTTCCTGGTTTAGGTAACAGTACCATATTGGTTTCATAGAAAGAGTTAGGCAGAGGTCCATCTTTCCCTATTTTTCCAAAGAGGTTATATAGGATTGGAACCAATTGTTCCTTAAATGTTTGTTATAATTCACTTGTGAATCCATCAGGCCCTGGAGATTTTTTTTTAGGGAATTCAATAATGGCTTATTGAATTTCTTTTACTGAAATAGGTTGTTTAGGTATTTAATCTCTTCTTCATTTAACCTGGGCAACTTATATTTTTGTAAATATTCATCCATTTCACTTAGATTATCAAATTTATTGGCATAGAGTTGGGCAAAATAATTTCAAATTATTATTTTAATTTCTTCCTGATTGGTGGTGAGTTCACCTTTTTCATTTATGATACTAGCAATTTGCTTTCTTTCTTTCTTTTTTAATCAAATTGACCAGAGGTTTATAAATTTTATTGTTTTTTTCATAATAGCAACTTCTGGTTTTATTTATTAATTCAATAGTTTTTTTGCTTTCAATTTTATTAATTTCTCCTTTAATTTTTAGCATTTCTAATTTGGTAGTTAATTGGTGATTTTTGATTTGTTCTTTCTCTAATGTTTTTAGTTGCATGTTTAGTTCATTGATTTCCTCTTTCTCCAATTTATTCATATAAGCATTTAGAGCTATAATATATATCCTGAGAGTTGCATTGAATGAATCCCAAAGGTTTTGGTATGTTGTTTCATTATTATCATTATCCAGGATAAAATGTTTAATTCTTTCTATAATTTCTTTTTTGGTCCACTCATTTTTTAAAATGAGATTGTTCAGTTTCCAATTTGTTCTGGGTCTAAATCTCTTTGGCCCAGTATTGCATATAAATTTTTTTGCATTGTTATCTGAGAAAGATGTATTCACTATTTCTGCCTTTTTGCAGTTGATCAATAGGTTTTTTATGTCCTAGTACATGGTCGATTTTTTTATAAGTTCCATGTACTGCAGAGAAAAAGGTATATTCCTTTCTATCCCCATTCAGTTTCCTCCATAAGTCTACCATATCTATTTTTTCTAACAATCTATTTACCTCCCTACTTTCTTGCTTTTATGATTCGATTAATCTGGATCTGGTAGCGGCAGGTTGAGGTCTCCCACTAGTAGAGTTTTTCTGTCTATGTCTTCCTGTAGTTCTTTCAGCTTCTCCTCTAAGAGTTTGGTTGCTGTCCCACTGGGTGCATATATATATATATATATATATATATATATATATATATATATATATTCAATATTGAAATGACTTTATTGTCTATGTTACCTTTTAGGAGGATAAAGTTTCCTTCTTTATCTCTTTTAACACTATCTATTTTTGCTGCTGCTTTGTCTGAGATAAGGATTGCTACCCCTGATTTTTTTACTTCAGCTGAAGCAAAATATATTTTGCTCCAACCTTTTACCTTTACTTTATATGTATCTCTCTGCTTCAAATGAGTTTCTTGTAAGCAGGATGTTGTAGGATTCTGGGTTTTAATCCTCTGCTATTTGCTTATGTTTTAAGGGAGAGTTCATCCCATTCACTTTCAAGGTTATGATTACTAATTCTTTATTGCCCTCCATGCTATCGTCCCTCTTTTTGTATTTTTCCCTCTTTCCCCCCTTTTATCCATGTTCCCCAGTCTTTTTTTCTGAAAACCACCCCCTTCAGTGCGTTTGCCCGCCTATATCACACCCTCCCCTTTTTTCCCCTTTTCCTTTTTCCCTTCCCTTCCTTTTATTATTTCCCCTTATTTCCCCCACTCCCCTTCCCTTTCTCCATCACCCCTCCCCTTTTCCCCTTTTAATACTTGAAAGGTTAGATGTTTTATAAGTTAACACAGTATGTGTAGGTTGATTTTAAGCCATGTCTGATGAGAAGAAGATTCAGGTGTTTCTCCTCTGCTCCCTTCTTCCCCACTATTACCACAGGTTTTTTGTACCTCTTAGTGTAATGAGATTTACCCCATTCAATACCCTCCCACCTCCCATCTCTTACCTGTCCTCCTTTATAGGGAGGTAGTGTTTGTTTTTAGGTCATTCTATCTAAGTCATAGAAAATTCTGAGTGTCTGTCCCTTCTAGTTCTGTATATTCTATGGAATGGAGTCAAAATTCCTGAGAGTTATTAGAGTCTTTCTCCCAAGTGGGTTTAAAGCCAGTTACATCCCATTAGATAGTAGTCTCATGGATAGGTCATGAATGTCCATCATTTCTGGCTAGGTGTATTCTCTCTGTTAGAGTTACATTTCTCAAGGTTTATGAGAATCTTTTTTTCTCCCATGCTGGGATATAGCCAGTTTCAACTTACTGGATTACATTTTTTTTTCCTTTTACCACCCCCCCTTTTTATTACCTTTTCATGTGTCTCTTGAACCTGTTTGATGTCCAAATTTTCTGTTTAGCTCTGGTCTTTTCATCAGAAATTTTTTGAAATTCTTCCATTTCGTTAAATGTCCATCTTTTTCCCTGGAAGAGAAGGCTCAGCTTTGCAGGAAAGTAGAGTCTTGGCTGCATTCCAAGTTCCCGTGCTGTTCAAAATATCTTGTTCCAGGCCCTTCGATCCCTTAAAGTTGATGCAGCCATGTCCTGTGTGATCCTTACTGTGGCTCCTTGATATTTAAATTGTTTCTTTCTGGCTGCTTGCAGGATTTTCTATTTTATCTGATAGTTCTGCAGTTTGGCCACAACATTCCTTGGTGTTTTCATTTTAGGATCATTTTCTGGTGGGGATTGATGTACTCTTTCAATAACTACTTTGCCCTCCGAATCCATGATATCAGGGCAGTTTTCCATCACTAGATCCTGTAATATTAAGTCCAGGCTTTTTTCCTCTTCAATGTTTTCAGGAAGTCCTATAATTTTCAGGTTACCCCTCCTTGATCTATTCTCAAGGTCAGTAGTTTTGTTGATGAGGTATTTTACATTTGCTTCTTTTTTTTCTATTTTTTGATTTTGTTTAACTGACTCTTGCTGTCTCATGGAGTCATTAGTTTCTGTAGACTCCATTAATTTTTTGGGGGAGGAGTTTTCTTCATTAACATTTTGCAACTCCTTTTCCAATTGGTCAGTTCTACTTTTGAAACAGCTTTCCATTTGACCAATTGAGGTTTTGAGAGAATTAATTTCTTTTTGCATTTGCTCATTTTGAGGATTGGAGAGAATAATTCTCATTTTGTATTTGTCCAATTGATGATCTGAGAGATTTATTCTCCTTTTGTGTTTGTCCAATTGTAATTTCTAAAGTTTTGTTTTCTTGTTGTAAGGTATTAATTGTCTCTCAAAAATTTTTAAACTCCTTCCTTATTTCTTCAAGGAAGTCTTTCTGTGCTGGAGACCAGATTGCATTCTCCTCAGAGGTTCCAGGTCTCCCTGAGTTGGGGTCTTTCCCTTCCAGGAAATGTTCTATGGATCCACCTTTCCACTGACCCTTCTTCATTATGCTAAGACCTTGAGTTGCAGGGGGGGGGGGGTCATGTGGGCTTGGGATCGCTAAAGGCTTTACTGAGTGCAGTTTCTCTGGCTGGCCAGTAGGATGTGCTGGTTGCTTTCTCTGGAGTGTCTGTTACCTTGGTTGAGAGGCTTTCTCCCTTTGCTGGAAGGGATGAATTGGAGCTATTGAAATCTTTAGCCTTCAATCAATGCTGGACTTTACCCTGTCCTGAGGTTATTCTGCACCTGGGCTGGTTTTTCTGCTCACACACCTGGGCTTGAGGCAGAAATAGTTTGCTTTTGTTTGTTTGGGAAGAGGTCTCAGCAGCAATAGAGGGGTGGACTCAGAGTTCCTCAGACCAGAGGAGCCCAGGGATGGTGTCCACAGCTCTCCTGCAGCAGAAATCCCCCTGCAGCCCCATCCCCAAGCTCCAGGGGAATAGCACCAAAACCAGTGCCTCTGCTCGCCAGCTGACCCAAGCCCCTGTTGTCCAGCCCCACCGCTGATCCAGCAGGTCTGGCTCTCTGGCCCTCAGAATCCAGGTTCTAATTCAGCTGTTAATCTGGCTGATCTGGGACTGATCCTCCCTCTGAGCCCAGACTCACCCACCTGAATTCAGCCATAGATGCTGTGGGAAACAGATCCTGAGGTAGATGTTCTTTCTCCTGCCTTTTCTTTCTGGGTTTTGTGGGTCGGATTTCTTTTAAGAGGTTTGTTTCATGTGATAGATGGGGAAAGATCAGGAGAGTTTAGAACTGTGCCTGTCTTCTCTTTGCCATCTTGGCTGGAAGTCAATTACATTTAATTTAAAAGATTTTGCACAGATAAAACTATTGTAACCAAGGTAAAAAAAATGTAGGAAATTGGTAAAGCAATTTCACAACTAGTATTTCTCACTAAGGATTCATTTCTAAAATATACAGAGAACTAAGTCAAATTTTCTTTTTTTAAAAGGTTTTAGAAAAGCAGTGGGGTTAAGTGGCAAGCCCAAGCCCTCACAGCTAGGTAAATCCAAGCCATTTCCCCAATTGACAAATGGTCAAAGGATGTGCAAAGGCAGTGTAAAGATGTGGAAATCAAAGTGATCCATAGTCATATGAAAAATTGCTCCAAATCATTACTTATTAGAGAAATCCAAATTAAAGCATCTCTGCAGTACCACCTCATACCTCTCAGACTGGCCAATATGACCAGAGAGGACAATGATCAATGTTGGAAGGGATGTGGAAAACCTGGGAAACTAATACATTGATGGTGGTGCTGTGAACTCATCCAACCTTTCTTGAGAGCAATTTGGAATTATGCCCAAAGGGCAACAAAGATGTGCATGTCCTTTGATCCAGCAATACCAACTACTGGGTCTATTCCCAGAAGAGATGATGAAAACTGGTAAAAACATCAATTGTACAAAAATATTCATAGCAACCCTCTTTGTTGTGGCAAAGAATTGGAAATTAAGTGAATGTCTTTCATTTGGGGAATGGCTTAACAAACTGTGGTATATGTATGTCCTGGAATAATATTGTTCTATTAAAGACCAAGAGGGATGGGAATTTAGGGATGCTTGGAGGGATTTGCATGAACTGATGCTGAGAAAGTGGAGCAGAACAAGAAAAAGCATTGTACATCCTAACAGCAACATGGGGGTTATGATCAAACTTGATGGAATTGCTCATTCCATCACTGCAACAGCCAGGGACAATTTGGGGCTGTCTTCAATGTAAAATATCATCTGTATGCAGACAAAGAATTGTGGAGTTTGAACAAAGACCGAAGACTTTTACCTTCTATTTTTAAATGAAGTTATCTTATTATGTAATTTTGCTATCTCTTATACTTTATGTTTCTTCCTTAAGAATATGATTTATTCCTCATCACATTCAACTGAAATCAATGTATACCATGTAATCAATGTAAAAACCCACAGAAGGCATTCTGTGGGGGCTGGGGTGGGGGGAGGGAAGCAAGAATGGGGGGGGGGAATTGTAAAACTCAAAATAAATAAAATCTTTCTTAAAAAAAAAAGAAAAATCTCCAAGCCCAGTTGGATACTGCCAAATATTTAAGGAATAACTGATTCCTAGTCTTCATAAACTTTTTAAAATTAGGAGAAACATTTCTGATAAATTTCTTTTATGACACCAACATTGTGCTGATGCCTAAACCAGGAAGAACCAAACAAAGGAAATTATAGATAAATTTTCTTATAAAAATTGATGCAAAAATCACAAATAAAATTTTTACAATGATATTACATCCAGTTAATACTAGAATAACATTCCATGATCAGGTAGGATTTATTTCAGCTAGGCAGGAATGCTTCAAGATTAGGAAAATACTCAACATAATTGAACATATCAGTAACAAAACCAACAGAAAGCTTATGATTATCTCAACAGATGCTGAAAATGTCTTCAATGAAATACAGTATCCATTCCTATTAAAAAACACTAGAAAATTTAGAAATAAATGGAGTTTTCTTTAATAAGTAGAAGCTATTTAAAACCATCCACAAATTTTATATGTAAAGGGGATAAGCTAAGAGCATGTCCAATAAGATCAGGGGTGAAACAAACATGTCAATTATCAAAATTCCTATTCAACATAATATTAGAAATGTTAGCTTTCGCAATAAGAGAAGAAAAAGAAATTGAAGGAATCAGAATTGAGAATAAGGAAACAAAGCTTTCACTTTTTGCAGATGATATGATGGTATACTTCAAGAACCTGTGAAAATCATCTAAAAAGCTCCTTGAAACTATTAACAAATTCAGCAAAGTAGCAGAATATAAAATAAACCCACATAAATCATCAGCATTCCTATATATGAACAATAAAGTCCAAAAGCAAGAGATAGAAAGAGAAATTCCATTTAAAGTAACTGAAAGGGGCAGCTAGGTGGCACAGTGGATAGAGCACTGGCCCTGGAGTCAGGGGAAACTGAGTTCAAATACAACCTCAGACACTTAATAATTACCTACATCTGTGACCTTGGGCAAGTCACCTAACCCCACTGACTTGAAAAATAAAAGAAGTAACTGAAGACAATAAATACTTGGGAATCTACCTACCAAGACAAATCTTGAAACTGTATGAACAATTATACAGCACTTTTCACGCAAAGAGAATCAGATCTAAATAACTGGGAAAATGTCGATTGCTCATGATTGGGCTAACATAATAAAAATTACAATTCTGTTCAAATTAAATTACTTATTCAGTGCGATACCAATCACATTACCAAATAAATATTTTACCAAGCTAGAAAAATAGTAACAAAATTCATCTGGAGCAATAAAATGCCAAAAATAACAAGGGAACTGATTAAAAAAATAATGGAAAGTGGCCTAGCTCTAACAGTCATAAAACTATAGTATTAAATGGCAGTCATCAAAACTACATAAAACTGGTTAAGCAATAGAGTAATGAATCAGTGGAATAGGTTAGTTTGAAAAGAAATGGTACTAAATGACTACAGTAATCTACTATTTGAGAAACCCAAAGACATTAGCTCTCGGGATAAGAACTCTGTATTTGACAAAAATTGTTGGGAAAATTAGAAAATAGTATGACAGAAACTAGATATAGACTCATATCTCACAATCTATACCAAAATAAGGTCCACATGGGTACAAAATTAACATATAAGGGTGACACCATGGATAAATTAATAGAGCAAGAGTTACACTATCAGATCTATGAATAGCAGACAAATTTATGAGTAAACAAGAAATAGAGTACATTATAAATTGCAAAATGAATGATTTTGACTGTATTAAATTAAGAAGTTATGGCACTAATAAAATCAATGTTGCCAAAATTAAAAGGAAAGCCGAAACATAGGAAACAATCTTCATAACTAGGAGTTCTGATAAAGTCTCATTTCTAAAATAAATAGAGAACTGTATCAAATTTATCAGGCTGCAAGTCATTCCCCAATTGATAAATGGTCAAAGGATATGAATGTTCAGCTTTCCAATGAAGAGATTAAATCTATATCTAATCAATATGAAAAAATGTTCCAAATCATTATTGATTACAGAAATGCAAATTAAAAACAACTCTGATGCATCACCTAACTTCCATTGGATTGGTCAAGATGAGAAAAAGGGAAAATGACCAATGTTGGAAAAGTTGTGGGAGGATTGGATTATTGATGCATTGCTGGTGCAGTTGTGAGCAGATTCAACCATTCTGGGATCAGCTGTTCATACCCTTTGACCAAGTAATTACAATTCTAGGTCTATATCCAGAAAAAAAAATCATAAACAATGGGGAAAGTTCCAAATGTACCAAAATGTTCATGGCAACTCTTTTGTAGTAGCAAAAAAAATTGGTAATTGAGTGGATGCCCATCCTACGCCCTTCAATTATACAGGAATATTATGGAATATTCTTGTTCTACAATAAACCATAAATGGTCAGACTTTAAAGAAAGATGGAATGAACTACAGGATCTGATGATAAGCCAAGGGAGCAGAACGAAGAAAGCAATGTACACAACAACAGCAAAATTGTGAGAAGGTGAACCCTGATGGATGTTCCTCCTCTCAGGAGGCAGAGGAGTAGGACAGCCCTATTAGACTGGCTACAGACAATGTTATCCCCATCCAGAGGAAGAAAAAGAAAACAAAACAAAACAAAATACTTCAGAATCATTAGTGAAAACTACATTCATTTAAAAAAAATTCTCTAATGTATTTCTTTCCCATAATATTAATTCTTTATATTAAAAATAACTAATCTGTAAATATGTTTAACACAGGTGTTTAGCACAAATAAAAACCTGACTGTTCACCATTGAGGGGAGGGATGAATGTTATGGTTGAATATAGAAAACAGAAATAGAATATAGAATAAAAAAAACTTTTCAAAAATGTATTTGGAAAATTAAAATATAAATTAAAAAAAGGAAAAAAAAAGAATGATCTAAAGTTTAGGAGGTAAAGCCATCCAGATATTCTTGATTGTTTTGAAGTTAATTCTGTTAATTAATTGTTAATTCTATTAATTGAGAGATTAACAGAGAAGGTAAGGTGGTTATTTTAGCTACTTTGTTGTAAGGGAAAGATGATCATTGTTGAGAAAATCTCTGACTAGACTTTTCTATATAGTGCTGAAAATAAACCTAAGGAGTTTTGTTCCCAGTTCTTCTTCTTTGCCATAGTTGGCAAGAGGCTTTTGACAAAGAATACCATTAAGTGAAGAGCTAACTGGACATATTTTTCTTTTCAAGAGAGCCAAATTTAGGAATTTGCAACTTCATATAATGCAAAGTTTTCAAAAATATATTTCCAAAAATAAGCTAACTCAAGAACATGGGTTTCTTCATTCATGAACTCCCTGCTTCATTTCTATAAACAAATGTGCCTTCTTTTCCATAGACATTACACACAATGGATTTTTTTTACTTTGAATTTTACATTTTATATTTTTCCCCTTATCTTCCATCCCTCCCCCCACCCCCACAGAAGGCATTCTATTAGTCTTTACATTGTTTCCATGGTATGCATTAATCTAAGTTGAATGTGATGAGAGAGAAATCATATTCTTACAGAAGAAATATAAAGTATATGAGATAGCAAAATTACATAATAAGATTCCTTTTTTATTTAATAGAAGGTAATAGCCTTTGGTCTTTGTTCAAACTCCACAATTCTTTCTATGGATACAGATGGTATTCTCCATCACAGACACCCCAAAATTGTGCCTATTTGTTGCACTGATATAATAAGCAAGTACATTAAGGTTGACTATCACCGCCATGTTGCTGTTAGGGTGTACAATATTCTTCTGGTTCTGCTCATCTGACTCAGCATCAGTTCATGCAAATCTTTCCAGGCTTCCCTGAATTTCCATCCCTCCTGATTTCTAATAGAACAATAGCATTCCATGACATACATATACCACAGTTTGTTAAGCTATTCCCCAGTTGAAGGATATTCACTTAATTTCCAATTCTTTGCCATCACAAACAGGGCTGCTATGAATATTTTTGTATAATTGGTGTTTTTACCCTTTTTCATAATCTATTCAGAGTATAGACCCAGTATTGGTATTGCTGGATCAAATGGTATACACATTTATGTTGCCCTTTGGGTGTAATTGCAAATTGCTCTCCAGACAGATTGGATGAGTTCACAGCTCTTCCAACAATAGATTAGTATCTCAGATTTCCCACATCCCTTCCCACATTAACCATTGTCCTTTCTGGTCATATTGGCCAGTCTGAGAGGTATAAGGTGGTACCTCAGAGATGCGTTAATTTGCATTTTTCTAATAAGTAATGATTTGGAGCAATTTTTCATATGACTATGGATTGCTTTGATTCCCTTATCTGTAAGTTGCATTTGCATATCATTTGGTCCTTTGTCAATTGGGGAATGGCTTGTCACTTTAAAGATTTGACTCAGTTCTCTATTAATTTTAGAAATGAGTCATTTGTCAGTAATAATAGTTATAAAAATTGTTTCCCAATTTACTACATTTCTTTTGATCTTGTTTAGAGTGCATTTTCTCTGTACAAAAGCCTTTTAATTTAATGTAGTCAGAATTGTCTATGTTATTTTTAATGATGTTCTCCATCTCTTCATTGGTCATAAACTACTTCCCTTTCCATAGATCTCACAGGTAAACTATTCCTTGATCTCCTAGTTTGCTTATATTATTGTTTGGTATGTCTAAATCCTGTAACCATTTGGATCTTATCTTGGTATAGGGTGTGATGTGTTGGTCTAATCCAAGTTTCTGCCATACTAACTTCTAATTTTCTCAACAGTTGTTTTTTATCAAAGAGAGAGTTTTTATCCCAACAGCTGGAATCTTTGGGTTTTTTAAACTGCATATTACTATAAGCAGTTCCTGCTATTGCACCTAGTCTATTCCACTGATCTACCACTCTATTCCTTAGCCAATACCAGACAATTTTGATGACTGATGCCGTATAATATAATTTTAGATCTGGTCAGGCTAAGCCACCTTCTTTTTCACTTTTTTTTCATTAAATTCCTGGAGATTCTTAACTTCTTATTTCTCCAAATGAATTTAATTACAATTTTTTTCTTATTTTGAATTGAAAAGGTAACCTACATTTTTGGGTGAATAATGATATATTGCTTATATCTAGATTTACCTTAAATTGAATAACTATATTATAATTATTATTACTATTATTTTATTTTAAGCAAATAGTTCAGTTAAAAGAATGCTGTCATGATGGCTTATTTTGTATAAATGAGAGAAAGTAGACTCCTAAGAACAGAGAAGGTAAAAAAAGGTGCCTAGTAGGAGTCTAAATTCTCCCCAAAAGTTTACCTTTAAAGAAACTTTGAGAGAATAAGCTGAAATTATATGGAATGGTCACTCTCTGGAACCTCCAGACTTGATTGCAAGAACAGATTAATGTGATTCAATCGACTCAGATAACATGAGTGGAAGACACACTGTTGAGGAGCTACACTAATGGTGCATTTGCCTACTATTGAATTTGCTTGCAAAATAAACATGCAACTTCTTTCATTGCCTGCAACCAAGTCTAAATTACTTCTGAGAATCAGGATGCCTTGATATAACTATCATTGCCATGTTTTTTAAAACATAATAATTCTGAAAAAAAATAAATTTAGACAACCAACCATTGGTGTTCCTTGAGCAATTTGAAAACAGTTATAAAGATGAAAATTAATAAGGATTAGAAGCAAATTCACATTTGAAGGCATGCTTTTCCATACCAACTTGATTTAGAGGGCAAGCCTATTAAATGAAAGACTAGGCAATAAGTGGTTTGTTTCATTATACACCCACATCCTCCAGTATTTTATTTCCATTAATTAGTTATAAACTAGTTCAATTCATACCTGAAGTATGAATATATACTTTGTCATCCTGAAGAATATATTAACCTCTCTGTACTTAAAGACCCCCAATGACAGCGAGTTCACTTTATTTCATGTCAATTTATAATTTTAGGGCACCCTAAATTATATTAAATTCTTCTTCATAATGAGATGAAAAGGACTTCCTGTAATTTCTGCCATTAGCATTAGTTTTGCACTCAAATTTCAAATTAAATGAATAGAATCTTTCTTTTATATAACATTTGTGTTTCAATGCATAACGACAGTGGCAAATTCTTATCCTTAATATTTTATTTTTAGAATCATAGAATCTCAGAATTAAACAATACTTCAGTGATCAATTAGTACAACCTGCATGTGACCATTGATCTACTTTTAATAATTTTCTAATATCAGTTTTACCATTTCCTTTAGTCAAACTTCACAATGCTATGGTTTTTGAATTATCTTAGAATCCCAAGTGTTACCTTTGGATATCTTAGGCTTTTTAATGCCCTTTCTAAAATTTGACCTGCAAAGCTTAAATTTGTATTGACCTAAATCTTAGATAGCTGAAATATGAATACCTAATAAATTGTTGACAAATCATAATTTAAAGCATCTTCCCATTTAGGGATGTTTGAACTTTCCTTTGGTAACCTTGAAAACTGCAAAACTTTTGAGACTTCAAAGATGTGGATTTTCCAGGAAAGAGACACAATTTAGAATTTTATACTGCAATGTACTCTAGTTACATAAAAGGCTGGTAGGAAATTGTAATATTCCTGGGGAATTCCTATTCAAAATCCAAAGAATCATAGTCTTTTATGAAAAAAAAATAATTTCTATTTTGACTGAAGTAATTTGAAAATTGAAAGCCTTTTTATTTCTCTTCTTTAATTCACAAGCCTCCTGAGGAAATTATTTTACCTACGTTGTGCTGCTGAATTCCAAAGCCTTGTGATATACAAGGGAATTGTATTACCTCTCCCTTTTGTGTGGAGAAGTAGCTTAATCAACTCCTTCCCAATATTAACATAGCATAAATTTTTATCCCTGCCAAGAAGAGCTAATATATATGAAATAAAATAAGGATTTAAAATCAACTGAATACTTCTTTTTGAAGAAAATGAACCTCTGTACAAGCATAGTCTATAATAAAATTGAAGAGAGTTAGATTTGAAAGGAATTAGGTTTATTGATAGAATTTATGCTTAATCCTCCTTTTTAATACATTCTAGGGTCTATTTTAGAAACTTTAAGGCATACTATTTTGTTCCTGTTTGAAAAAAAATTTACTTATAGCATAGATGACCAAGGGAAAAATATTATATCATATTTATAGAACTATTTAATTCAAAGATATATGACTGCAACAGAATTATGTGCATACTTATTGCACATTGTTCTTCTCATATTAGTCCTTATTCAAGAATGAATTTTTCTATTTAGGTTGATTCACATTTTATTTTCAAGAACTTATATTTTTTACCCAAAACAATAGAACAAAAAATAAAATTTATACACACTTCTTCAATTGGATTCACAGCCAATATTCATTGAATGACAGGTAAGAAATAAACAACATTTTTAAACCAATTGAGTGCAATTTGGATTGTGAAACAAAAGAAAGAGAAAGAGAATCATTCATCAAAAAACAGCAAATAATTCTCTTTTCTCTTTACCATGCATATCTCATTCAGTCTCTTTACCTAGGTCAGGGAGGGAGGAACAAAGTTTTTCTGAGGATTTTAATAAGTAGAAATGGAGAGATTTTTTTTTTAAAAAAAGAATAATACTATATACAACATATTTAGAAAAAAGGGATTAGAAATGGGTTAGAATAAGATTTGAATCTAGACTGGTAGGAAAATGAGAAAGGAAGTGGAGAAGATTGAGCAAGGGCATAATTTCTGTCATCTTCCTCCCAAAGATTTAGGTCCTTTCAAACTATAATACTTCTAAATTGATATAATTGTTCATCTTACTTCTGATCTTGCATACTCTAATTTATTATAGGAAAAGCCAGAATTTTGACAAATTCATGATGTTCTTCTACTTAAGAAGATTCATTGGCATTCTATTTCCTCTGAGATAAAATACAAACTCCTCTTTGACATCACCTTCCTCAATCTGATTCCAATCTAATAATCCAAATTTCACACATTCAAACTGTAAATGAAATTAGTCTATTTGCTGTTTAAAATAGCCTTCATTCCACCTCCTATTGTTTTAGTAAAGTTGTCTCTCATGCTTGAAATCAATTCACACCCTTCTCATATCTTGTAATCTGTAGTTCCTCTCAAGACTTAAGTCAACCAAAGTACTACCTCCTTCATGATTCTTTTCCTTAATCTTCTAGTGTTCTTCCTTCTCCCTGACCTACCCAGAAAGAAATTGTATTTACTTG
The DNA here is from genome assembly GCF_037893015.1 of Macrotis lagotis. Lineage (NCBI taxonomy): Eukaryota > Metazoa > Chordata > Mammalia > Peramelemorphia > Peramelidae > Macrotis > Macrotis lagotis. The sequence continues at coordinate 148,899,289 of NC_133660.1, read as the reverse complement.
GCATTTATCACATACTTCTGTACAGGTTGATTTGTTCTAAAATAATTTAAACTCCCTTGATGTCAAGGACTATTGTCATTTTTATCTTTGTATCCTCAGTAGCTTGTATAAGTTTGATCAAATATTATGTGTTTAATAAAGATTTCTTGAATTTTTAATTAAAATTGAAGCAATTATAAATGCACATACCTCTCTACTATTTTCCCCAATATGGGGACAGAGGAAAGAAGCTGTTTCATAATGGAATTTTTATCAGAGAAAAGTAGTATTTAAAATAACAAAACTTATTGTTAATGCCAAAAGCATATAGCACAAAGTTTCAGGAAGCACATTCTAAGATTTGCTCTTGCATAAACACACATTTCAAACAAAGATACAAGAGGTAGCATAAAAAAGCTTGAGATTATTTTATCTGGTCCGTAGGGCAAACCCCAGCTATCAAATAAGCAAAAAAAAAAGTACCATAAAAGCTATATTTTGATAGGCATGACAAAAATGTCATCTCAGAAGAGGAAAGCTGTGACAAAATGCCTATGTGTGAAGCCTCAAGGGTTAATGACTTGACCTCAAAACTTGGAAGAGCTCAACAAGGATTTTATAAACCAAAAAAGAGAGGAAGAAGAAAAGAGGAGAAAAGAAATGTGTACCATGGAGAAATATGAAAAATTCCCTGAAGAAATCAACTCCTTTAAAAGGAAAAATAATCAACAGGAAAAGGAAATAATTCATGAAAAAATAAAATCAGTCAACTGGAAAAGAATATATCTTATCAAAATATAAAATTAATCAACTAGAAAAGAAAAAATAAGCTAACTGAAAAGATAAAACCTAAAAAGTAGTCTTGGACAAATGGAAATTAATAACTCTATAAAACAATAAGATTCCATAATCTAAAACCAATACTGAAAAAAATTTTAAAAAATTTAAAGTTCTTCTTAGGAAAAATGACTGTCCTAGAAACTAGATCCAGGTTCATAATTATTGGCATACCTGAAAGACTGCATTAAAAAGAGAGACTGGGAAAATCTTTCAGGAAATTCTCTTGAAAAGCTGTCCTAATATCCTAGAACAAATAAAGTAAAATAAAATAAAATAATTCTTGATAGAATCCACCCATCACCACCAGAAAGAGATCCCCCCCCAAAATTCAAGAAATATTGTTACTAATTTCAGAATTCTTAGCTAAAGAAGAAAATATTGCAAGCAACCAAAAAAAGAAGCAATTTGCATACCAAGGAACCATTCAGCATTAGGCAGAACTCAAATATAACACTAAAGGATAAGAAGGCCTGGGATATGATATTCTAGAGAGCAAGGGAGCTTGGATTACTCTCAAACTACCCTGAAAAATTCAACATATTTTTTCAGGGAAAAAGATGCATTTTCACTAAATAGAAGACTTTCAAACTTACCTGATAGAAAGATACCAGAACTGAACAGAAAATTCAATCTTTAATTTCAAAATTGAAGAGAAGTATAAAAAAGGTAAATGGAAAGGGGATGCTGTGTTCATTCCTACATGGGAAGACCATACTTATATCTCTTGAAAATTGCATTTCTCTAAGGATACTTAAAAAAGCACACTTTTGTTGTACAAAGAAAGTGAGTCATCAGCCAAGTTATGAAATTTGAGAGTGGACTTTACTTATCTGGGAGTTGCTAGGGGTGAAAACCCAAATCTAAGAACCCTGAGAATAGAATTTTTATAGTTTCCTTGAGCAGTGGGGGTATCATAAGCAAGCACGGTACAGAAGCAGAAATAGGAGATATATATATATATATATATATATATATATATATATATATATATACACGTATATATATACGTATATATATATATATATATATATATATATATATATATATATATCTTCTTGTCAGACTATTGCACATATGTGACATAATATAGATAGGAGGCCAATAAAAGATGGAAGGGGGTCAGGGTCTAACATGTTTCCTGTGATACAGGACAGTCACGTACCATACGAAAGACAGGGTCAGTGGTCTGCCTGTGGCACAGGACAGCCACATACCAGGGAGACTAAGGTCGGATGGAATTTACTATCTCATAGCTCTAGCTGCACCTGGGGAAGGGGCGGAGGCAGTTTTAGGAGGTATCAGGAATATTGCAGAAACAGGAAAAGAATTAGTTTAACAAGAACATTAGTCTCAGATCATATTTATGGTATATCTTGTGACTCTCAGGGTCAACTATTTGAGCCTTGTCAATATGTTCCCAGACTTAGGGGTGTTAGCCAAACTCTCAGGACCAAAAAAAGTAGCAAGGACCCCCTTTATAAAGTATTAATATTGTACTTCACTTAGAGAGAGGGCATGGGGTTAAATTGACCATAAAAGTGATGATGTTTTAGGTGATACTTTAGTTCATCAGGGTTGTATTTCTATTGGAATAATTGGAGGAACTTTCTTAGATAGTGTAATGAGGGTTTTATTTCTACACAGGGTATTGGAAAGAAAGTGTGGTCCAAATTGATTATAATTATATGATGCTTGAAAAAATAGATTCACATGATTTTAAATGAAGATTTGAAATAGAATCTTAGGGCCCAAATGGTCTTTAAAATAGTACAATAAGTAGAGCTATAGAAAGGAGAGATAAGCAAGACATTGGCAGAATACTTAAATATATTGGATCATTAAACAATGAAATTTATATCATCTAAATGCTAAAAGGAAAAATGAATCATAAAAAGATAGAAATTATAGACTAATTCAATATTCCTCTTTTAGCTTCAATAATACTTACAAAATAGTATCGAAACATTAGAGAGGATAGACTTTGCCACTTCTGCATTATGTGGGATCTCAGATTTAAGCATAAATTGAACACCATTATGCTTATAAAAGTTTAGAAAACCAATTTATTACAAAAAAGAAAAGTATTTCTATAAGATAATATACCATTATTTGTGTGATGCAATTAAAATAGTTCATGTGGGTTAGTTTTTCATTCCTGAACAAACATTTAAAGAAAAAGCATAATCAATTGAACTTACAATAAAATTTTAGTAAAGCAATAAGTTAAAAGTGCTGTATATATATATATATATATATATATAACAAAATATAATTTATCAAAATCAAAAAAATAAAAACAATTTTCAAAGAAAATTTTTTTGACAGATAAACAAAATACTTTTAAGACCAATAAAGTAAAGCTTAATTAATTTTTTGGTCCTGAAAATTGATTAATATCATAATCTAACTGTGCTTTCCTGAGATGTAAGTTCAGAAATGAGTAAGGAAGTTTGTTTGGTTTGTCATGTTTTTGGTGGGCCAAGTATTGTATTGGTCAATTTAAGGTTTAGGAAATAATTATAATGAATATTGATTGCAGTGATTTAAATTTCTCTAGGTACTTTACAATTATTAAAAAATTAGAATCTTATTTCAATACAGTGAAGTAGATGTAGCTATCACAAAGATAAGGAAACTGAGGCATAGAAAGGTGTTTTTGCTAATGTTCACACAGTTGATTAATGTCAGAAGTGGGATTTGAACCTGTCCTTCTGATTTCAGGTTTAATCCTTTAGTCCCATATCATATACTGACCTTTAATTGTCATTGTAAAATAGTTTAGAGCCAAATTTGAATCTTTCACATCTTGGGAGATGCTCTTTATGGCACTAACCTAAACAAATAATCTGTAAAATACTTGCTGGTTCAAATTTATGCTACATATATTATAAAAATATTTCTTAACTTTTTAATGTGATTCTTTGGAGTGGGGAAATGATGTAAAGATGGATAGTTTCTAAAATCAAGTTATTATGATTTTCAAAATAAATTGCATTTATTGCAAAATGAAAAATCAGTGCTTGTTAATATTTGCAATAGAAAAAAAGAATCTGACACTATTCAACTGGGAGCACATATAATCACCAGCCATGGAACTGCATCCTAATTAATGTATATTTGTGGTTCATCTCAGAATCTATATCTTTTTATGAATCTCAATATCACTGCATATGAAATGATCTAGTGCTAAACTGATAAAAAAGTAGAAATGCAGTCAAGCTAAACACCAGCGGATGAAAACTCTGTATACTTTTCAGCTCAAATGATAGGACTATCACACCATGCATTTTAACTACACATGTATTTTGTAGGTCTTTTTTAAGATGCAATGGGTATCATTGATGAGCAACAGTACCTGCACAGACGGTATAATCATCACAGCTGTCAGTAAAGCTGACACTAATGTGTCCTGAAAGAGTGATTAATGGGTTTTGACAATATCATTGCATTGCATATTTAATCAGATTATACATCTGTTAGAAATAGTGTGCTTTTAACATCTGCAGTCAAAACCCACAATCTGTATTCAGATCATCACCTCAACAGAGGCACGCAACATAATCTATGTCAGTCTTTTGTTGACAAGTTAAAATTTTTTGCCAGAAACAGATGAATCATGACATTTTCTGGATCCATTTAATATTTTTTTTCTAAATTTCCTAGAGGTTTATTTTCTCCTTTGCTTATACACATTAATAATGAGGTTGAGATCAATTATATATAGAAGTGTGTTTGTTAGACTCTAAAGTTGAGAGATGCACAATGATTTGATTTTCTTAAGTAAATTGGTTCTAATTGGCCATAATTTTATGAACAAGCATTTAAAAGTAATATTAACTTAAGAAGAAAATACAGCATGGGGCAAAGTTTCATCTTACTTTACTCTATGGTGGTAATTATCATTCTAATTTATAATAGAAATCTAATATCAATTTTATGGGATTTAATTTTGTATTCTCTCGTTGTTATTAAGTGATTCCTTTTGAGGACTTCTGCTCCCTCTAAAGGAAGAATAAGAACTAGGTTGTTGATAAATTGCTAAGGGAGTAATGCAAGATTCAAGGTCAAATAAAATCGTAGGTGCAATGTACTCTCTCCTTGCCTCCACATAGAACTGAAGCACTGATTTTGCTGATCCCATTAATTACTAGTATCCTCCCTTTCTTTCTAAATTTTTCCTTTTTTCCCAATTACATGCAAATCTAGCTCAACATTTAACCATTTGCAAATTTATGAGTTCCAGATTTTTCTACTCACCTCTATTCCCTGCCCCCTTACCATGAGAGTGAACAATCTGCTAAAAGTTGTCCAGGTGCAATTATATTTAGCATTTTTCCATATTAGTCATGTTATGAAAGAGATATTAGGACTAAGGGGGAAAATACAACAACGAAAAAAACATAAAAAATTAAGAGACTATACTTTCTTCTGCATTCAGCTTACATAGTGGAGTATGTTTCTTTGTTGTATTCTGTATGTGGATATCATTTTCCATAATGAGTCTCTCAGGGTGGTCTTTGATCACTGACCTGTTGAGAGGAGCTACATCCATCATACTTGATCCTTCTCACAATGTTGCCATTACTGTGTGCAATATTCTCTGAATTCTGTTCACTTCATTCATTATCAGATCATGCAAGTTTTTCCAGGTTCTTCTGATGACCGGCCGACTCATGATTTCATTTTTTCAAAAAAAAATTCTTATTTTTCTAATTACATACAAAGTAAATTTCAAAAGTCATTTTGGTAGGATTTGAGTTTCATATTTTCTCACTCCCTCTCTTCCCTCATCCCTCCCCCTGACAGTAAGCAATCTAATATAGGTTATACACATATAACTATGTTAAGCATAGATCTATGTTAATCATGTTATGAAGGATCAAATAAAATTTAAAAAAAAAACATGAGAGGGGAAAAAACCATAATATGTAATTTTTAAAAATTGAAAATAATAAACTTTATTTGTATCCACTTTCTTTTCTGGATATGGATAGTATTTTCCATCACAAACTCTTTAGAATTGTCTTTGATTATTATATGCTGAGATGAGCCATCTATCATAGTTGATCATCACACAGTAGAAGAGAGTAAGGCAGAAGAAAGACTTATACCTGTATATTTTTCCTCTGGTTTTGCTAACTCTACACAGCATCAATGTATGGAATTCATTCCAGGGTTTTCTGAAGTCCCTTCACCCATGATTTCTTAAAGAACAATAGTGTTCCATCAGATTCTTATTCCACCAGTTATTGAAACCCTAGTTGGTGGGTATCCTCTCAAATTCCAATTCTTTCCCATCATAAAAAAAGACCTGCAATAAACATTTTTGAAGAAATGGATTTTTTATCTTTTTTTCCCAATATCTTTGGGATACAGATGTAGCAGTGAAATTGATGGATCAAGGGATATGCAGAGTTTTATTGCTCTTTGAGTTTAGTCCCAAATTGCTCTCTAGAAATTTTTGAATTTGTTTACAACTCCACCAAAAAGGTATTAGTGTACCAATTTTCCCAAAATTCTCTCCAACACTAATCACTTTGCTTTTTTGACATATTGACCAATATGATATGTGTAATGTGATAACTCAAAATTATTTTAATTTGAATTTCTCTTATCAATACTGATTTAGAGCATTTTTTCATGACTATAGATGGCTTTGATCCCTTCATCTGAGAACTGCCTGTTCATATTCTTTGAACACTTGTCATTTAGGGAACGGCTTATTTCTTATAAATTTTAATTATTTCTATAAATTCTAGAGATTAGTCCACTATCAGAAACACTAGCTGTAAAATTTCTTTCCAAACTTGCTGCATTCCTCTTAATCTTGATTGTATTGGTTTTATTTATTTAAAAAACATTTTAATGTAATCAAAATTATCCATTTTGAATTTTATAATGTTTTCTATCTTTTCATTGATTATAAACTCCTCTCTTTTCCATAGATCTGACAGACAAACTATTCCTTGTTGTCCTAATAGGCTTAACTTAGCACCTTTTAAGTCTCAATCCTGTACCCATTTCAACCTTATCTTGTTATAGGATGTGAGGTATGGGTATAAGTCTCGCTTCTGCCTTACTCTCTTCTACTTTGTTCCAGGTTTTTTTAATCATAGAGTAAGCTCTTATCCCAGAAGAGCTAGAGTCTTTGAATTTATCAAACAGTAGATTATTATAGTCATTTACTACTGTTGCTTTAGTGCCTAATCTATTTCACTGATCCACTACTCTATTTCAAAACCAGTACAAAAGAGTATAGATAACTGCTCCTTTATAATTTTAGATCTGATCTGACCAGACCATCGTACTTTACATTTTGTTCATTAATTTTCTGGATATTCTGGACATTTTATTCCATATAAATTTAGTAACCATTTTTTTCTAGTTCAATTAAATAATTTTTGGTAGTTTGATTCATATGTCAGTGAATAAGTAAGTTAATTTGGATTGAATTGTCATTTTATTATATTAGCTTGGCCTATGCTTGAGTAGCTGACATTTGCCGAATTATTTAGATCAGGATTTATTTGTGTGAAAAGTGTTTTATAATTGTTTTCGTATAGTTTTGTATTTGTCTTGGTAGTCTCTTAAGTATTTTGGACAATCTAGAATTACTTGAAATTGAAATTTCTCTTTGTATCTCTTGTTGCTGGGTTTTGTTGATAATATATAGAAATGCTGAAGATTTATATGTGTTTATTTTATAACCTCCTGCTTTGCTAAGTTGTGAATTGTTTCATTAAAATTGTGAATTTTAGTAGATTTAATAGGGCTCTCTAAGTATGATCCTATCATCTGCAAAGAGTAAGAGCTTTCTTCACTACTTGTATTAATTCTTCCAATTTGTTTTCCTCTTCGTAATGCTAAAGTTAATGGTTCTAATTCAATATCGAATAATAGTGATAACAGGCATTCTTGTTTCACCCTTGACCTTATTAGGAATGCTTCTAGTCTACCCCCATTACCTTTAATGCTTGTTGATATTTTAGATAGATATTATTTATAATTTTAAGGAAAACTCCATTTATTTCCTGTGTTCTCTACTATTTTAAATAGGGTTGAGTAGTGTGTTTAGTAAAAGCATTTTCAGCATCTATTGAAATAATCATATAAATCAAACTATTATTAAATCATATGCTAGTATTATTATTGATATATTCAATTATGCTGATAGTTTCTGAATACTGGAGTAACCTTATATTCCTTATATAAATCATACCTGATCATAGTGTGTTATTTTATTGTTAATGTGCTGTAATTCCTTTGCTAATATTTTATGTAAAATTTTTGCATCCATATTCTTTGGGAAACTTGATCTCTGTTTTGACTTTCCCTGGTTTAGATATCAACATCATATTGTTGTCATAGAAGGAATATGGCAGAACTCTCATTTATTTTTTCAAATACATTATATAGAATTTGAATTAATTGTTCTTTAAATATTAAGTTTAATTTGTTTGTAAATTCATCTGGTCCAGGAGGAGTTTTGTGGGAGATCATTAATGATTTGTCCAAATTCTTTCTCTAAAATGGGATTATTTAATTATTTAATATGTTCTTCTTTCAATTTCGGCAATTTATATATTTTTTTAAGTATTCACCCATCCTATTTTGATTGTCAAATTTATTGGCATACAGTTGGGTAAAATAGCTCTGATTTATTGCTTTAATTTCCTCTTCTTTGATGATAAACTCACTTTTATTCATTTTTCATATTGGTAATTTGGTTTTCTTTTTTTTTAAATCAAATTAACCAACATTTTATCTATTTTATTATTTTATCATAAAATCAACTATTCATTTTATTTATTGGTTCAGTGGTTTTTTGCATCATGATGTGAAAATGATGTATTTAATATTTCTGTCTTTCTACATTTGATTGTGAGATTTTTTTTAATGCTTTAATACTTCTTCAAGTTTTGGTGCCATCTATCATAGAATTAACCTATTCTGAAGTTCTGTCATGAGAGATTAAGTTAAGACCTTCTTTCCATTTATGGGTTCTCCCATTATTTAGTCTTTATTTAGAAACTTCATTAAAAGCTGTTTTGGGAAGAGTTCTAGGAGATTCCTTGCTTCATGATGCCATTTTGACTTCACCAGGAAGAACTCCTATAACCCTCCCTTTGAAATTAATTTAAAACTAACATTCATAAATTTATAATTTATATAAACATATATATTCATTATTTTAAATGCATTCTTTTTATGAAGATATATGCTACTTATATTCCCCTATTTTAATGCAAGGTTCTAGTGAGTATGAATTACTTTATTCTTCTTAATTCTATCTAAAGTACTTACAATGATTATTGTCATATAATTAATATACACTTTTTTTTAAGGTTTTTTGTGCAAGGCAAATGGGGTTAAGTGGCTTGCCCAAGGCCACACAGCTAGGTAATTATTAAGTGTCTGAGAATGGATTTGAACCTAGGTACTCCTGACTCCAGGGCCAGTGTTTTATCCACTACACCACCTGGCTGCCCTGACACCACCTAGCCACCCCTAATATACACTTAAGAAATGCTTTCTGATTTATTTGTTGATTAAATATTTTATCATGGTGAAATATTATGAGAGGAACAAACTTTAAAAGATCAAAAGAACAAAAAACATCAAAAGTTAGATATGAAAGCTTTAATGGAAGCAGTTCATGCCGGAGCTGACACATTTGAGAGCATTAAACAGTTATAAAAATATCAGAAAAGCTAAGAAATCAACTTGTTAAGAAAGTATGAGATACACACACACAAATATCGCTCTGTATATTTTAATTTGTTCAAAAGTGCAGTATAATCAACCAACAAATAAATCTCTATGTTTACTTTCTATTTGTATATCATTTGAGATGAATCTACAAATGCATCGAGATTTCATTTACATATGGCAAGAAATGAACAAGATTATTTAAACAATAATCTGAAGTGAACTAGATATTTGATGTGATAAAACTGTCTGATTTTTGCAAATAAGCCAGATCCCATGGTATTTATTATTTGCTGTTTATTTTAAAGAACGTAGTTGTCTTAGAAGAACAAAATGTTACACTAAAGATTTTTCTACAGCAAATTGTCTCTTAATGAATCTGTCCAAATTATATAAAATCTCTTGATGGAGTTTTGACTAGAAAAGAATGCTGAAGCATATATCACAGTAGAAATAAATAATGACCAATGGACAACTCAATTACTTCTTTAATTCAATATTGAAAGACAAAGAGGTAGATTTTTACCTTCTTAGAAGAACCCCTTGTACAAGATTGCTGGGAGGTCTGCATGAGTGAGAAGGCATGGATTGGTTAATAAGAATAGAAACAAATAGAAGGAATAGTCCCATTAATATGATTTTTAATCCAGAAGATTATTAAACCAAATATATTTATGTTAACTTATCTTCCATATTAGTTATAAATTTGTCTTGAGTTCATGTGTGCATACAACATTTAAACTGGGACAGGGTGAAAGGAGAGAGAGAATAGAATAACTGAGAGTGGGGAGGAATAGAGTGGAGGGAAATACAGCTAGTAATAGCAACTGTGGGAAAAATATTGAAGCAACTTCTCCGGTGGACTTATGATAAAGAAGGCAACTCATCCCAGAGACAGAGCCTTTGCAATCTGAACACAGAATGAAGCATACTTTTCTTTCTCTTTCTTTCACTGTTCTTGAGGTTTCTCCATTTTGGGGGGTAAGGGTGGGGAGGTTTATGTTTACTCTCATAACAAGATTAGTATAATTATATAAAATGAATAAACCAAAAAAATTAAAAATGAAAAGTGAGAATTAGGTTGCTGTTACTAGATGAAGTTTATGAAAACATGTCCCATTTAGGGTCCACTTTCATGGCATTGAGAGAAGAGCTGATTTTTCTTTTGTAATGAAGAATACCTGGAAGTCCTTTCCCTTCAAAAATTGTTTGCTTTTTATTTTTGTAGCTCCAGAATATAGCAAAATACTTGATGCATTGTATATGTTCAATAAATGATTTTTCATTTAAAAATTATTGTTCATTATATCCAAAAATTCTTTCTCTTTTTCCTAAAATTTGCCCCTTGTACTGAGCTTATTTTCCATAAACAAGACAATTATTCTCCTAGTAGTTCAATGATAAAATGTTGGAGTTGTTTTCTTTCTCTCTGACATCTCCCTATACCTAATGAAATGTCAGAAAAGTCAAACAACAGGATTTTTTGTAGGTCCTACAATGCATTAGGTATTTTATTCGATTTGGGGGATCCAAAAACAGTAGATATTCTTTCAGGAGCTTTTTTTTACTTTGATGATGAGCTTCTATAATATTTCTTGCATTCAAATCTTCCTTTTATTTCCCACTTCTATCCCAGTAGTTAAGCTTCTGAGTAATTTTAAGGGTAGTGATTATAATAGCCTCAGCTCTTTCCTCTGGCACTGGGGTTCCCTGGCTCTACATTCTATTCATTCTTCAGAGAAGGTGTCACATTCAACAACCTAGGGCAAGTTATTAATCTCTTTCTTCTTCAGTTAAAAATGTGACAATCCCTTTCTTCATCATCTGTTAGCTTAGATGTCTTTTTTGTTTACTTTTGACTCTAATAATATTACCTTGTTTTATTCCTTTGTTTCAAAAAAGGTAAAAGGTACTTCCAGCCAAGATGGCAGAGAGAAGACAGTGCACTCTCTTTCCCCTCAGAAATAACATGAGAGAATCTCTTAATAGAAATTTGATCAATATAACCCAGAAGGAGAAGCTAGGAGAATATCACCTAACAGGAAGGTCTGATCAGGGAACTGTGGGTTAATTGGGAGACAGGAGCAGATGGATAAGTGATGGGGACCGAAGCTGGGGGAGGCCAGAGGGTGAGCCTCAACCATAGAGACTTTGGTGAGTGGTAGATGTGAGATCCAACTTTAGCTGCAGACTCTTTGGCCAGGGGGAGAGGAGCTATGGGAGGGTGAGTTCCAGCACGGAGTTTCAGAGCTGCCTGGAGAACAAATAGCTGGGCCAGGGACCTGAGCTCCATACTTTCAGCAGAGCCCTTTGCCCAGGACAAAAAATAAACAACCCCTCCCCCAACTCCTCAGGTCTACAGAGCTCACTCAACAGAAAGAGATTAACTCCCTCCCCCAGGGTCCAGCCCAGTTTTTCAAGGTCAACTCAGCCCCTGCTGCTGAGGACCTCACTCCAGAGAAAGCAACCAGCACCCCTATCTGGCTGGCCCTTGGAATTACTAAATCAAGTGGACAAAGCCTCTAGGATACTCAAAAGCAAATCTCTGAAAGCCAGCTTCCCCCACCCAATGCAGGATGAAAAAAGGCCAGAGAAAAAGGGGGAGGGGCCATGGAGAAATACTAAGAAGAGAGAGATCCTAACCCAGGGAGATCTAGCACTGTTGAGGAGAATATAAATTGGTTTCTAGCCTAGAAAGACTTCCTTGAAGAAATCAGGAAGGAGTTTAAAAATCATTTGGAAAAATTGGGAAAAGAAAGTCAAAAGACAATTAACATCTCACAACAAGAAAAAAAAATCCTTGGTAAAAAGCAATTGGACAAATGAAAAATGAGAATAACACTCTCAGATCTTCAATTAGGCAAATGTAAATAGAAAATGATTTTCTCAAATCCTCAATTGGGCAAATGCAAAAAAATGAAACGATTCTTTCAAAACTACATATGGGTACATAGAAAAGGCCTTCAAAAGTAGAATGGACAAACTGGAAAAGGGGTTGCAAAAGATAAAGAAAAATCTCCTTTAAAAAATGAATGAAATTGGTGGAAACTAGTGACTTCATGAGAAAATAAGATTGTATTAAACAAAATCAAAAGATTGAAAAAATAGAATAAAATGTAAAATAGCTCATCAGCAAAACCACTGACCTCACGAATCAACTGAGAAGGGAGAATCTAAGAATTATTGGCCTTCCTGAGAACACTGAAGAGAAAAAATAAAGCCTGGACTTAATATTACAGGATTTAGTGATGGAAAAATTGCCCTGATATCATGGAACCAGAGGGCAAAATAGTTATTGAAAGAATACATCGATCCTCTCCCAAAAGAGATTCTAAAACGAAAACACCAAGGAATGTTGTGACCAAATTTCAGAACTATCAGAAAAAAGTAAAAATCTTGTATGCAACCAGAAAGAAAACATTTAAATACCAAGGAGCCACAGTAAGGTTTACACAGGACCTGGCTGCAGCAACATTAAGGAATCTAAGGGCCTGGAATGAGATAATCCAAAAAGCAAGGGAACTTGGAATGCAGCCAAGAATCCACTACCTGGCAAAACTGAACCTTCTCTTTCAGGGAAAAACATGAACATTAAAGGAGATGGGGGACTTTCAAGATTTCATAATGAAAAGACCTGAGCTAAATAGAAAATCTGGACATCAAACAGGAGGCTCAAGAGACACATGAAAAGGTTAAAAATAAAACCTGATATATACCTGCTTGGGTATATAAACCTATATCCCTGATGAATATAGATGCAAAAATCTTAAATAAAATCTTAGCAAAATGATTACAACAAGTTATCACTAGGATAATACTTTATGATCAAGTAGGATTTATCCCAGGAATGCAGGATTGGTTCAATATTAGGAAAATTGTTACTAAAATTAATTATATCAATAACATACCTATCAGAAATCATATAATCATATTAATAGATGTTGAAAAAGCTTTTGATAAAATACAGCACCTATTCCTACTAAAACCATTAGAGAGTATAGGAATAAATGCTTTTTTTCTTAGACTAATAAGCAGTATTTATCAGAAACCATCAATAAGCATTATATGCAGCGGAGACAGGCTTCAGGTATTCCTAACAAAATCAGGGGTGAAACAAGGATGCCCATTATCACCACTACTATTCAATATCATATTAGAAATGCTAGCTTCAGCAATTAGAGAAGAAAAAAGAATTTGATGGAATTAGAATAGGGAAGGAGGAGACAAACTCTCCCTCTTTGCAGAAGACATGATGGTATATCTAGAGAATCCCCAAAAGTCATCTAAAAAACCACTAGAAATAATTAGCAGCTTTAGCAAAGTAGCAGGTTATAAAATAAGTGCTCATAAATCCACAAAATTTCTATATATGACTACCAGGATACAGCAGAAAGAGCTAGAAAGAGAAATCTCATTCAAAGTAACCTCAGACAAAATAAAATACCTGGGAGTCTACCTGCCAAGGCACACTCAAAAAATTTTTAAAACAATTATAAAACTCTTTTCATGCCTATAAATACAGATTTAAATACCTTGGCAAACATCAACTGTTCATAGATAGGTAAAGATAATATAATAAAAATGACAATTCTACCAAAACTAAACTAGGTGTTTAGTGGCCTACCAATCAAAATTCCAAATAAAATTACTTTATTGAGTTAGAAAGAGTTGCAAGTAAATTTATATGGAGAAATTTAAAAAGTCAATTATTTAGAGGAATCAAAGAAAACAGTGCAAAAGAAGGTGGCTTAGCCTTACCAGATGTAAAATTATATTATAAAGCATCGGTCATAAAACTGTCTGGTATTGCTTAAGAAATAGTCATGGATCAGTGGAATAGACTAGGTGCAATAGCAGGAAATGATTACAGTAACCTCCTGCTTGATAAACCCAGAGTCCAGCTATTGGGATAAAAACTCTTCAATAAAAGCTGTTGGGAAAATTGGAAGTTAGTATGAAAGAAACTTAGATTAGACCAACACCTCACACCCCATACCAAGATAAGGTCCAAATGGATACAGGATTTAGACATAAAAAACAATATTATAAGGAAAATAGTGGAACAAGGAGTAGTGTTCCTGTCAGATCTATGGAAAGGGAAACAGTTTATGACCAAAGAAGTGATAGAGAACATCATTCAAAACAAACTAGATAATTTTGACTACATTACATTAAAAAGCTTTTGCACAGACCAAACCACTGCAAGCAAGATAAAAAGAATTGTAATAAATTGGGAAGCAATTTTTGGAACTAGTATTTCTGACAAACAACTCATTTCTAAAATATACAGAGAACTGAGACAAATTTTCAAAAAAAATAAGCCATTCCCCAATTGACAAATAGTCAAAGGATATGCAAAGTTAATTTACACCTGAGGAAATCAAAGCAATCCATAATCATGAAAAAATATTCTGAATCATTGCTTATTAGAGAAATTCAACTTAAAACATCTCTGAGATATCACCTCACACCTCTCAGACTGGCCAATATGACCAGACAGGACTGTGATCAATGTTGGAAGGGATGCAGGAAATCTGGGACACTAATACATTTTTGGTGGAATTGTGAACTCATCCAACCTTTCTGGAGAGCAATTTGTGATTATGTCCAAAGGGCAGCAAAAATGTGCATATCCTTTAACCCAGCAGTACAACCACTGGGTCTATACCCTGAAGAGAATACAAAAAAGTGTAAAAACATTACTTGTACAAAAATATTTATAACAGCCCTTTTTGTGGTAGCAAAAAATTGGAAATAAAGTGAATGTTCTTCAGTTGGGGAATGGCTTAACACACTTTTGTATATGTATGTCTTGGAAGAACTATTGTTCTGTTAGAAACCAGGAGGGCTGGGAATTCAGGGCAGTCTGGAAAGATTTGCATGAACTGATGTTGAGAAAGATGAGCAGAACCAGAAAAACATTGAACACCCTAACACCGCCCTGATGGACTTGTTCAGTGCCACAACCAGGGACAATTTTGACCTATCTGCAATGGAGAATACCATCTGTATCCAGAGAAAGAATTATGGACTTTGAACAAATTCCAAAGACTATTCCCATCGAAGTAGAAAAAAAACATTTTATTATTATGTAATTTTACTATCTCATAATTTATTTTTCTTCCTTAAGGATATGACCTCTCTGTCATCACATTTAACTGAGCTCAATGTATATCATCAAACCAATGTAAACACTAACAGAATGCCTTCTGAGGAGGGGGGGTTTGGGGAGGGAAGCAAAAATAGGGAAAAATTATAACACTCAAAATAAATTAAGTATTTCTTTAAAAAAAACCAAGAAGACAGGAAAGGTAAGAAGAGACTGGGTTTATGAAGGACTTTAAAAGTCAGAGGATTTTATATTTTATCCTGAGGAGAAAAGGCACCTATAAAATTGATGTGTCTGTGTGTGTGTCTGTATGTGTGTTTGTGTGTGTATGTGTGTGTGTGTCTGTGAGTGTTTCAGAGACAGACAACATGAGAGGGTTAGATAGATAGATAGATAAAGGGATGTTATATCTGAAATTTAGGAAATTTGATATGAATGAAGCATGGACTATAGAGAAAAGAGACTACGATTATCCCTTCCACATTGTGTGCCCTTGTGATCTGGAAAATCTGCATAAAAGTATTTTGGCCTCTCTTCATATGAAGGAAGTCTGAATGATTATGGTACTATAAGATAATATATGTTGAAATTATATGATACTCTGAATGAATTTTATTCATTTTTGAGTTTCTAAACTTGTTCTGTGTCATCTGCTGACCTTTGTGTAACTTATGTGACTTTTGCATAACTCTCCTCAAATTCCCATTTAATTTCTTGCAAAACATTGAAACCATCAAGGGGAAAATCACAATTTGGTAGGAATCACTTTAGAAACAAGAAGACCAACCAGAAGGCTATTGTAATAGTCCACAGGTTAAGTAATAAAGATCTGCACCATGATGGTGGCAATATCAGAGGAAGAATGAGTTGTAGAAAAGAAAAAAAAAAAGGTAAGTCGTTGCCTACTACCTATTAGAAGTTTCCCACTTTTTCTTTCCCTTTACTTATGCAGTTTCACCTGCTTAGGAATCTCTACATGGTGAAAATGATCCCATTCTTCAAGATCTGGTTTAATGTAGTGGTTTAGATGACTTCCTCCTTGAGGTTTCTCTTGATTTCCTAATTTTTTCTCTATAGCCCCAAACTTTTTATTACTATACAGTTTTCTCACAGAACATTTTATTTATCTCCTTAGCACTTGCGATAATCAATCTTTTATTATAAGTATTTGTATTTGTTCCTATTCCTTCTACTAGTCTACACACAGAGAAGACTTTATTCATATTTTCATTGTGACTGAATCTTAACACAAAACTTTGTGCATAGGCATGAGTTGTTGTTCAATAGTTTCAGTGGTATATCTACCTGTGACTTCATTTTTCTTAGCAGAGATACTGAAATATCTTTTTGTTTCATTCTTTGGTTCATTTAACAGATCAGGAACTGAGGTAAACAGGATTAAGTGACTTGGCCATGCTAACACAGTTAATAAAAGTCTGAAATCATATTTGAACTCAGGAAGATGAGTTCTCCTGAATCCGGGACAAGTGCTCTAACCACTGGTCGACTGATAACATTTCGGAATTGAAATCAAGAAAACCTGAGTTCAAATCTTGTTCTCAAACTTGCTAGCTATGTGATCATGGACAAATCAATCTCTGTGACTGACAACTTCTTCATTTGTGAAGTGAATATAGTAATAGTACTTATTTTTCATATTTTTTAAAGGGGAAAATTGGAAAAAATAAAAAAACCCTTTGTCAACCTTAAACATTACATAAATAATAGTCATTTCATATATTTTTTATTTGGAAAAAGCAAACAGTTATGATACTCAAGTTAGAGTCACTTATAATATCTGTAATTTTTCATATTAAAAATAATTATTAATATATTGCAAATAGATAGGTTATAGTATTTATTTACAGAATATAATCATCAATGTTAGGATAAATATTTTTTTAAGGTTTTTGCTAGGAAATTGGATTTTGTGGCTTGCCCAAGAACACACAGCTAGGTAATTATTAAGTGTCTGATTCCAAATTTGAACTCAGGTCCTCCTGACTCCATGGACAATGCTCTATCCACTGCGTCACCTAGCTGTCCCCTATGGTCAATATTAAAAAGAGAAGTAGTAATATACTTTGAATTATGTAATTCTGGGTGAAATCTATAGAACTTGCCACCTTTTCATTGCTTTTTTCATTAATTTTTTCAGAAACTGATAATATTATTTTGAAGGATAGTTTGAAGTTTCACTCAGAATTTTTTCCTAATAATGCTTTAAATTTTCATTTCTCCCTTATAATCAATAACAATAATATTGCTTTACTTTCCCTAAAAGAATTTTCATGATCCTCAAACCTTAAAGGTTTCTAAATGGTATGTCATTACTTAGTATGTATATATAAATAAAATGGACTCAAATATAAGACATAACACTAAATCTTACTTCAATATATTGTCATTATAAATCAATACCTATATCATTTTGTTTTAATCAGTTTATTAGACATCTAAGAGGAAAATTTTTTCTCTGTTTCCTTTTACTTGAGTAAAAAAAATGAAAATAATCATTTGATTCATTGATTATGAGAAAATTTAAGATGTAGTTGGTCAATAATCAGTACTACATTAAAAAAAATCAAATTTGTATTTTCCTGTTGCCATTTTCAATTTTGATAGACAAATGCATTATAACCTCTGAACTCCCTTCTAATTTGTCACCATGTTTCCTCTATTAAATGTCTAACTTTTTTTAGTCTTTGTGAATATAATTAAAGTGAAGCAAATTTCATGGATGAAATATATTTTGAGAGCTATAATATGGTTTACTGGTGGAGATGTTATTCAAACTTAGAGATCCTAGCATTCCAAACTTAAAAAGCCAAGCGAGTGGTAGTGCAAGTAAATAACCTGATAACCTATGACTTTATTCCTCTTTTAGGAAATTAAAAATAAAACTATTATTATTAATGAATAATATCCATTTTAAATGTACTTTTAATTATAATTATAATATATTACAATTATAATATATCAAAATTATATAGCTAATAAAGCAATATCTAGAACTGAAAAAGTGGATTACACTCCAAATAGTGTGGATTGGGCTTACTCTCAGCATGAACTAATATTGTAACAAACTGTATATCAAAAAAAAGCTATTAAGATTTTCTAACATGTCTGTTCTTAATAAACCTCATGCTGCTTAATGCTCAGAATCCCTTTGTTCCTTAATAGGTTTATGTACTTTTATACTCTCATATATTGATGGTTTCTTTTAAAGATGATCATTTCCAGGCCAAATTTCAGAAAAAACTTCATCTTACATTTTAAAAGTTTAAACTCCTTCCTCGATTATATATATATATATATATATATGTATATATATATATACATATATATATATATATTCATGTGCATACATTCATATATGTATGTATATAAGCATATATTTATATGCATACCCTCCTTTCTAAGTTGTCCATGTGCCCTCCCAGAAGTGAAATTTGCATTTCAAGAAGCACATTCAAATTCCAAATGACTCATCCTAATAGCCTAATACCTTCAATATGGATTCAGTTTTCCCTGACTTTTATTAAAAAAACTGATCTAGTCAATGCTTATCTTAAAAATAGTTTATAGTCTTATTTTACTTTGGGGTATATCTCCACAAAGCAATAAAGTACGTTACAGGTATGTCAAATCACCACTAATACTTTCAATTTGCTTTATTTACCAATAAAGATAACCTAGGATACTGAATCCAAAATCCCAAAGTATAGCAATGGCCTGTCTATTATTGTAACACTACCAACTTGGCTCTTGCGGTCATTATCTAGAGGAACAAGTCTTGTGAAGAATTAGTCAATGGCAGTTGATCAGTAGTTGGTATTTTTAAACCTTGATCATCATCTCTCCTCAGTCAAGAAGGAACTGTCATGCAGGGACCCTGAAACAAAGAAGCATATGGAATAATAATGCAACTCTACTACCATCACAATTTTTAAACAAACAACTTTGCTTCTATTTCAATGCTTATACCTATTGTCAAGGGAAACAACCTTTGTGGAAATGGTACTTTTCTATTGCCAATACAGTTTCTATAAACTATCAAGCTTTCACCATTCTGGAAAAGAGGGCTTGGAATATCATAATTTGAAAAATAGGGGTGGCTAGGTGGTGCAGTGGATAGAGCACCGACCCTGGAGTCAGGAGTACCTGAGTTCAAATCCAGCCTCAGACACTTAACAATTACCTAGCTGTATGGTCTTGGGCAAGCCACTTAACCCCATTGTCTTGAAAAAAACCTAAAAAAAAATAATGGAACTAGAATTAAAAACCAAAAGTCACCTAGCCAGAAAAAACTGAACCTACTCCTTCAGTGGGAAAAATGGACATTTAATAAAAATGATTACTTTCAAGTATTCCTGATGAAAAATGTCAGAGCTGAATAGAAAATTTGTCTTTCAAATATAAGACTCAAGAGAAGCACAAAAAAAGTAAGCATGAAAGAGAAATCATAAAGTAACAGGTTATAGTTATTGTTTATAATTAATTGTTATTATTTACATTCCTTTAGGGACGGGACAGAAGATTCTTATTATTCCTAAGAGCTTTAGCGTTATTAGGTAAGGTAAGAATATAAATAGACAGAGGGCACAAGTGTGAATTAAATATGATGGATTGATATCCCAAAAAGAAAAATTAAAAGTGAGAAAGAGGGATGCACTTGCAGCAAAAGGAAAGGAGGGATAAATTGGGATAATTTATCTCATAAGAGGTAAGGAAGACCTAATACAGTGGTGGGGAAGATTGAGAGATGGTAGGTAAAGCTTGAAACTCATTTGTCAAAATTGGTTCAAATATCAAACATACACTGTCAATTGGGTATCAACATTTATCATACCCTACAAGAAAGTAGAATGGGAAAAAATGTTTTTAAAAAGTTTTGTTCAAATAAAACAAATGTAGCTAAGATCAGAAGAAACGAAATTATGAAGATAAAGATCTCATATCTCAATTACATAAAAAACTTTGTCAAATCTATAAAAATATTGATAATTGGTCTAAGAGATCAACAGCATTTTTCCAATGAAGAAACCAAAGTAATTTGAAGTCATATTTTAAAAATGCTCTAAATTATTTTTGTTCAAAGAAATGCAATGTAAAACAACTTTGAGAGAACATTTTATACCTATCAGACTGATTATAATGATTGAGTGGGAAATAAAACAATTATTGGAGAGAATATGGAAAATTTGAAACGCATTCATTATTGGTGGAGCTGGTGAACTGCCCTAACCATTTTGTAGAACAATCTGGAATTATGCTCAAAGAATTATTTTAGCAACTTGAAGTGACTTTCAACTCAAATTAACTACAAAGGACATACTGCTTACATCCAGAGACAAAAATAATAAGCAGAAGTATATATAGAATGCTTTTATATATACATATTTGTTCCAATGGTAGGCATCCCTAGAGCAAGGGGGAGTGAAGAAAAAAAGGGGATATGGGAAGAAAATTACATGGTAACTTCACATATTTATAACTATAAAGATAATAGGTATAGATTTAGATATATATGGAATAATAAGTTATACATAATTGATTAATAGTGTTATGAAAAATCATGTTTTTCAGTTCTAGAATATTGTGGAAATGTTTCCTTTATTTCTTAAACTTAGAATAAAAAAGATTTTTAAAATAGATTTTGTGCTATCCCTACTGTGGTTCCACAATATCTTAATTATTTCTGTCTCTTTGAATATTTTTTATCCTAGACTTGTAAGCTCTGAAACTTGACTATAATATACCTGAGAGTTTTCATTTGAAGATCTCTTTTACGATAAGAGTGGATTAATTCCATTTTAATTTTCCTCTATGCATATTGGATATCAGGACAACTTTCCTCGATAATTGCTTTTTCTTCTTTTTGGTTTGGTTTGTCTATTTCTTTTTTCAAGAAAAACTGATGTCCAACAGCACACAGCTAGCATGAGTCAAATGTATGAGTACCTGACTCCAGGGCCAGAGTCCTGTCCCCTTGTCTGCTGTCTGACCCTAGAAAATTAATTGAAAGATGATATCCAGGATCATTTTTGATTATGGCTTTCAAGTAGTCCAATAATTTTAAATTATTTCTCATTGATTGTTCAGGGTTTTTTAATGAGATATTAAACATTGTCTTACTTCATGTTTTGATTTTGTTTTATTTCTTCTTGACTTCACATGGAGTCATTATCTTCTACTTTCCCAATTCAGAATTTTAAGAACTTTTATTAATAAGATTATATACTTCCTTTATATTTAATCAATTCTAATTCTTAAGAATTATTTTCTTCATGTGCCTCTTTTGTAATCTGTGCCTCTTTTACCATTTGGCCTGTTCGGAGACATATATATATATATACATATATATATATATATAATTGATTTAATATAATAATCTTTTTTTGAATTTGTGTTTTTATCTTTACTCTCACCATAATAACTTCCTATGACCATTTTCTATATTGGTTTTTGCTCATTCTTCTAGCTTGCTGCTTAACTTCTAACTTTACATTATAGTTAAACTAGGCTCTATGGGTGGGTGATGGCACTGTTCCTACGTCAGGATTTTGTGCTACTATTTTCAGTGTGGGTCCACAAGCTCTCAGCTCTTTGAAAGTGGTTTCATCTGAGGAGAGGGATGATAACTACTCTCTTGGCCTGCATTCTTTTTTGTGAATGATCACAGTTTTGTTTCTCCACTTGTTCTGTGCCTGTGATCCAGAACTGGCTAAAACCAACACAATAGAGTCCTGCTCCTAGTGCCAGGATCTTGTCTTTTATAATCTTATTTTCATCAGTTGTTTGATTCCCTAACAGTCTTGCAACCATTACCTATTCATTTGGCCCATTGCTGGGCTGATGGTCATGGCTAGCACTGTAGTGATCTGCACTGGTGTGATCGGTCCCCGTGGGTCTGCACTGGACTTTATTCCATTCTCATCTTATTCAAACAGACATTTTCTGTTTACTTTCCAGATTGTTTTGGACTAGAGAATTATTTCACTCCACATTCTTTTGTTAGTTCTTGCCTTTGTTTTGAGGCATTATGTTAGAATTGATTGAAGCTAAATTTGGGAATGTTTAGGTGATACCTGCCTTCACTCCACCATCTTGTTTCTGCCCTGAAAAGTAAGTTCTTGACACAATTTCCCTTATACTGTCAAATGGTCCAACACCAAAAATGCAGAAGCTAGGTTATGAATGAAAATAATTTTTAAAATGATACATTATGTTCTGTTTTGCTGCAATACACTAATGACTATAAATCCTTTTCATCTGAAGCCCTTTATATGTGTTACCGCTTTATTAGAATGAGTACTTTAAGATCAGGGATTAACTTGTTTGCTATTTGTATCTGTAGTGCTTCGCTCAATGCTTTATATTTAGTAAGCAATTAACAATTTTTAAATTTATTCATTTTCAACCAAGTAATGTACATATTAATTATTCTAAACTCGTACATTTTAAAACTCAATATTGGTAAGATTCATAATTCGGTTCAAAGTTTGTAATGTAGGAGACAGGATTTTAGAACTAAAGATTCCTTCAATATAGGTAGAAATTTAGAGAGACAAAAATATGAATTAGGTCAGACTGCGTAGTACCTGTTTATAGGTTGATCACTTAAGTTTATGAGTTTTCATCTGCAGCAATGCAAACTGGGTGTCTGTACTATGTCTGGCACCAGTTCCCCTGGTAACAGAGGGCCAAGAGCCCAATTAAGAAAGAGTAAACTGGCCTACTTTGGAAAAACAGAAGGTTAAAAGCTTCTATGGTGATATGTATTGAAATTGGGTCCATGAGTATAAAATTATTTCTTTTTTTCTAGGAAAGGAACAGGACAAGGACAGGAAAAGAAAAAGGAACTCATTTTAACTAAATCTCCACTATCACCATGACTTTGTAAAAACCAGGTATATTATTTTCTACTTTCATTTCTCTTGAAGGTGGATGTATAATGTGTCATCCTGATAAAACAGATTAAACTGATGTCACAAATAAATATTGTATTTTAGGAATAATCATTCTTAATTTGAATGTTCATTTAATTATTTTATTATAATTGCTACATTCTCTATGTCAACAGGTCATGAATAAAAGAACTTATGCATGCAAATACACGTCATGAGGAATCTATTCAAAATAATATATTACAAATGGAAACATAATACTAAAGGTTTATGATTTAAATATATTCAAGCTGTTTTCCATGTGGATGTCCAATATTTATGGTTATTCTAGCTAATCCATAGACTTTTTTCTCTAAAATAGTTCTATTAAAAATAGATTAAGAGTTAGGTGTTCCATATTGTTTTTGTATGTTGCAAGGTATTTAATTTTAATCCAATATTGGGTTTTAGCTGAAATTTTTCACATTACAATGGAGAAAGAATGATTCTATTGGTTGCTTTTCCCATAATATTTCATATTTCATAGTGATTAATATACATTCTCTTGGAAAATATAATTATATTTTATTTTAGATTATGATTATTGAATTTTATATATTTATTGAGATTTATACATTTCTAAAAAAATGTAATAGGGCTATATAAGTGACTTTAGGAGGAAAAATCTTACTTGCTTTTTTTTAATTAAAGAAAAGCAAAGGAAGTAGTCTTCAAAAGACCCTGATACCACATCAAACATTTTCACTTTTCCTTATTGTTCCAATAGCTACTACAGAATGTTTAAATGAATTCTTGTTATGTCTAATGTCATAGTTCAGATCTTTTTTAGAACAGGGCACATTGAAAATCAAAGAAGCAATCAATATTCAAATGACTTTGTATGATATCTTCAATCTCTGAGAAAATCTCAGTACAAAGATACAAACCAAATGTAGGGACACTACATCCAAGGATAGTCAGTTTCAGCTTTGAACTCTATGCAAAGATTTTTTGAGCACATGCATTAGTAGCATATTCTATATGAGAAAATAGTTTATTTGGGGTGAAGTCACAGGGGCCTTTGGCAGTAAAAAAATTCCTATGTTTTAGAACTAACCAAAATTGTAGATAACTTCAGGTGAAGCAGGGCAAGTGATATTCAATGAGGTGAAAGTTATAGTTCAGATATGTCATCTGGCACTGGAGACAGCTTACAGTTTCCAACATCTAATTAGGCTGAACCACTGTCTCGTGGAAAAATAATAAGGTGACACTTTCTCCTTAGGAACTACCAAAAAGTAATATGGTGACACTTTCTCATGAAATACCAAAATCATTTTTAGTCCCTGGCTAATAATACATAATAATACATAAATGCTCTGGCACACAAGCTAATGATGTCATTTCAGAAGCCTTTAACACTAGTCCTTTCTTTACAACAACCTGTCTAGCCTTTGCTCTCTGCATTAAAAATTACTGATCCCATCTATAGGATCGGCTGATTAATATTAAGGATTTTTTGTTTGTTTGTTTTTTGTTTGTTTCTGCAATGCAATTGGGTTAAGTGGCTTGCCCAAGGTCACACAGCTAGGTAATTATTAAGTGTCTGAAGTTAGATTTGAACTCAGGTACTCCTGACTCCAGGCCCAGTGCTCTATCCACTGTCCCACTGAGGTGCCCCTGATTAATATTAAGTAATATATTCTGGGTAGTTCAAAATGTGCTTAATACTTAACAAGACATCTTCATGTGCCTGAACAATAAAAACAAAATATCAAATTCTTAATCTCTCCTGAATATGGCTGGAAAAAAATGTGAAATTAGCCTTAAATAATCCTCAATAAACTCTTCTAAAAAGTAAGTTCTATAGACGTGTTTTTACTAGCTAAAATGAGAGAAATCTGATTTGTATGTAGTAATGAATGAATTAGTACTGTAATTCCATCCCATGTCTAGTGGAACCATAGTATTTAATGGGACTATGACTGTATCTAATCAATTCTCTTCTGTTTAGATAGAACCATATATTAGCAATCAATCATAATAATAGCTTATAATTATGGAATAAATTATTATGATGATTGATTACTAATTACCTTTGTTGGACAGCTAGGTGGCACAATGGATAGAGTTCCAGGTCTAGAGTCAGGGAGACTCAACTTCCTAAGCTCAAATTTGGCCTCAGACATCTATTAGTTCTTTCATTGTTGGCCATTCATTTAAAAGACTTGCCTTGTCTGTTAAATGAGAAGAAAGTGGGAAACCACTCCAGTATCTTTGCCCAGAAAACTCCCAAATGGGGTCAAAAAAAGTCTGACACAACTGAAAATAAATGAATAACAAAAAAAAATTATTTCATTTAATGGAAGCAATTTGCAACTTCATTGAAATTGGAACTCCCAAAGAGGAAATTTCACATCTCTATTTAGTCAACTACTTTTCATTTCAAAGTCTTAGAGATCTGGTTCACAAAGTGAAGGGAAATGATTTATACAATGTCACATAATAATTATATGCTAAACCTACATTTTTCTAAATTCAAAATCAGGTTTCTAGCTCCAAATCCACCTTGTCTTTAAACATTCTAAAGTTTGTAATCTCTTATGTTAGTTTAAAAAAGCATTACATTATAAAGAGGATACAAATGAACTACTCAGAGTAGTGATGATAAAATGGCCCAATCAAAAAGGAAAAAAAAATCAAAGGAACTTATAGACTAATTCCAGCAAAGAAATTATTTCCTTCTATAAATGTTTGAGCCTTTGAATCCTTCAGAGATTCCCTGCATTTTCAATTATATATGTACGTATATATATACATTTATATATACATTTATATATATAATATATCATTACATAATATATATTGTGTATATATATATATATGTATATATACACACACAAATATGTGTGTATATGTGAACTTTGGTGCATTTACATGTATATATCTGTGCATATAAATGTATGTATGTATGAATGTAGGTATATATATATATATAAAATCTATTTGATGCACATATATACATATTTGAACAGCCTATAAATATAAAATTCATACATTTATAAAACATAATACATAGTATATATGCATATAATGTTAAAGTAATATTACTTTAAGTAGACTTTACTTTCTGTGCATAATCACTTTCTTCATTCCTTATTTTCAAATCATATCCATTCTATATATTTAGATAATGAAAATGAGGAAAATATGATTCTAACTTTGGTTTACAAAGTAGCACAACTGGCTAAGCCTTGACTGATATAGTGAAAAACATCTTTATTTGAATAATTATATTATAGATTTCCTATCAGTGATGTCCTGGGTCAAATTTTTGATGTATTTTCATTTACTGCTTTATATATATATGTATGTATGTGCATGTATATATATATATATATATATATATATATATATATATATATATATAAATTTGATTTAGAAACAAAGGAAAGAAGAAAATTAAGAAAAGATGTGACATTAAAAAAACCATACATATTGGGAACAGTAATGTCCCAAAGAAACCTAATTTTTTTTCAAACTTTAGAGGATTCCTACTGATTTTTTAATCCTTGGTTTTAGAACTTATTTAAAATTAAAACTATTATTTATTTTAGTAATCAGAGTGAGAGTTGTATATATTTCAATTACTGTAAGAAGAGATTAACAATATATCATTCAGGGACATTAAATTCAGAATTACTACATCTGCTCAAAATTATTTTTATGTTCTCCTAGAGGTTTCCCATTAAAAAAATTCTTCTTTATTATTCTACTACTTACTTGTGCTGGAAAACTTCAAAAAAGAATATGAAATAGATTTGACCTTAGAAAGGGACATGATGAATTAGAATTCTGTTTAAGAATTCAAATTAGCTCTCTGGAAGAGCTAACTTGATATTGAGCCAGGATGAGCTGGTAGATGATGGGGAAATGACAGGGGCAGGTTCAAAATGTGTCTGTTGGACTTTACTGAAGACATTTTACAATATGTTTCTTTGGCTAGCTATTCTGGTAATAGCTGTTATACTATGTCATTGCATACCCTAGGCCTTTTCAATAGAGATTAAGGATATCTCATTTATCTTCCTACAGAGCAGGGGATAGATATCTATTCTTCAGTGTTAAGGTTTGATTGTAGTCATCAAGATGGTATGTTTTGAGAGCCTTTTCTGTAATTAACTTTAGAAATATATGCTTGAGTTGATCAAATGGCTCTCTCATAAAAAAGGAAAAGTCTCAGTCAATTATTGAAGCAGCCATGTGTGCCAAATTGTCAATGCTGGGAATCTATTATGACTTCTTTTTTTTGATATTTTATTTATGTGTATCTTTTTTCAAAATTATGGTATAAGAAAGAAGAGTCGGTAAAATTCAGAATCAGATGTAGCATATTAATAGCTCTGGATAAGATATGGTAGAAATGTAATTCCTCCAATGATAATGCTTTTTTTCTCGTACTTTCTTTGTTTCTCAATCTCTTTTTCTATGTGTTTCTTGTTTATTTTATTTTCTTTTTCCTGTGTCTGAGTTTCTCTGTCTTTATTTCTGTCTGTCTCTTTTTGTCACTCTACCAAGGTCTCTATCTCTTTTTCTACATCTCTCTTTCTTATAGACTTAGACATTAGGAAGTTACATTAAAAGGTTAAATTATTTTCTCAAGATACATAATCAATATGTATGAGAATCAGAAATACTTTCTGATTTTGAAGCTAGCTTTCTAGTTATTACCCTGTGTTGCCTCTGAGTCTCCTTCTAAAATCCATCTATTCATTTGGGGGAATAACATTTTAGTGAAAAATAGTTTATCAGAGTTTTCCTTCCAGGTTTGCAAACTGAGAGGCCTGGGTTCCGTTTGTGAGTAGTTGGTGAGATACAGAAAAATATTTCCTCGTCTTCAAAATTTTTCAGAGATGAGAAAGTGGAAAATGAAAGTGAATATTGAAATAAACAAAAAAAATTTGGAAGATGTATCACCAAAGTCTCCTTCTAAAAGTGTTTACTTCCCAGATGTGTGTTTCAGATTTGCCATACCAAGCAATAATCAGACATTGAACCAGTTCTTGCTTAATAAACTTTCATTTTTGTTGTGGCTTAAGTACATATATATTTTTCCCCAAAGATTAGAACAAATTAGAATACTTTGAAAATAGGACATATTTTTTCCTCCCAGAAAACTGACTCTAGTTATTTCTAAAGTGGAGCCATATCTATAACATCAATTACAAGTTAAGATAACCATTCGAAATTGATTGCAAGATCAAAAAAAAAATGACTCAAATTTAAGCTGTTTTGTTTCATCAAATGTCATATATCTAATCAATTGCTGCAAGTTTTAAGAAAACAGAAGCTCCCTCTATTCAACTATGAGAAAATAGTCAATGAATTGCAAAGATTTGGACTTGGTCCAATTTTAATTGCCCCCTTTGTTCCTGATTTAAAACTTTGAAAATTATGCTTTATAAAAATATTTTTGTGATTCACCAGGCAAAAGTCAATTTTTAGTAATAGAAGTCTGATTTCACAGATTTGTATTTGTTGAATATTTTATTTGATAAAAATTATGTATATACATATATATACATATATATATATATATGAAAAACCTAAATTCAAAAATTTGGTAAGACTTTCTTAAATTAGCATTTCCAAATATTTAAAATGATCCAAATTTTTCAGATGGTTAAAAGAATAATACTGATAAGTCTCTGTGTTAAAAAAATAGAAAGTGCTTTACTAAATCTCACCAAAATGAGTTAAATTTATGATACCTCATTTTCTATTTTTTCAACTGACTGTTATCTTATCGAAAATCAAAACAATATGTTTAAATATTTCATCTTACATTCAGCAAAATTCATTTCTCCTCTATTCATTGTATTTATCATTCCATAATACTGAATTTTGCATACTGAATTTTGCCCAAACATTACATTTAAGTAACTTTTATGGATTAGAATGTTATCCCATATCTCCATTTCATTTTTGGAATTTATTGACTTTTTCCAAATGATTTTAAATGACTAGATGAAAACAGAATTATTTAGTCATTTGAATATTTCTGCAAATTTGAATACCTTTTGTAGGTGGCTATGAGAATTTTCTCTGTAATACTAAGGACCAATTAAACATAACCATTGGTCTGGGCAGAATCTATTGTGCATGTGTATTTTTCTGTTGCAGGACAGAATTGCAAATTTGTAACTGAATTTAAAAAAAGACAACATGGAAACAATACATAATCAAAGAGATGAAAAACGAAATGGGAAGGATATTTAAACACTCAATTCCAGTTATTCTTAAAGTGAACTTTGGTGTCTTTAAGTCTGTATTTAGAGTAATACACATAAAAAGAGAATGACAGATTAGTTATAAAATTCTTCCTGCACTTAAATTGAGTCCAATTTCCTCAACGGTATTTCTATATTCCATATCTACATTCAAATTATCACCATTTGACAGCAAAATTTAAGTCCTATTTCTATGTCAAAAAACTCAACTGATTTTTTTCACTTCTCTGCCACTTACTCCATGTGCTCCACAATGAACTTAGCAATTTTTTCCCCTAGTTCCCAAGGCCAAAAATATCTGAATGATTTTTGATATAATTCTTTCTTTCTTCCCTGATACTGAGTCAGTTAACATGTCATATCAGTGTTCATTTTTTTTCTTTACCCTCCATTACCTCCTTTACCTAGTTTGGCATTAGTCAATATGCCATACTAATAACTTTTAGGAAAGTAGTATGGTTCAATAGATAGAGAGTTGGATCAGGAATGCAGAAGACCTAAGCTGAACTCTTTAATTAGATACGTGTCAGCTGTGTGAATCTAAACAAGTCACTGAATTTCTTTATACCTGTTAACTTAATTGTAAAATTAGACAATTGCACTTAATAATGTCTTATTCTTTCCAGTTCTAATACTATGAATTTATGTACTTAGATTACTGTTAATAGCTTTCTTACTGGTTTCCTTATATTCAATATTTTCAAATATTCCATAAACACTTTTGCCAGTTAATTTTTCTTAAGAACAGATTTTTATTGGACTATATTCAAGAAAGTCAACTGATTGCTTTTTCTTTTCAAAAAAGTTTTAAAAAACTCTGCCCAGATTGCAAAGTCATTTTTTTAGGTTTTTTCAAGGCAAATGGAGTTAAGTGGCTTGCCCAAGGCCACACAGATAGGTAATTATTAAGTGTCTGAGACTGGATTTGAACTCAGGTACTCCTGACTCCAGGGCCGGTGCTTTATCCACTACACCACCTAGCCTCCCCCTCAAAGTCATTTCTAAACTGATAGAATGCTACCTAATTTTGTCACTCATTCTCAACATCAATAGCCAATTCCTTTTTGATATATGTATATATGATATATATATATATATATATATATATATATATAGAGAGAGAGAGAGAGAGAGAGAGAGAGAGAGAGGGAGAGAGAGAGAGACATATACCTAATGTCTGCACATGCTATTCCTCTTTCCTATTTGGTATGCTTTCTTGTTTTCTGACTATACATATTCTATATGTTTCTCAAGGTCAAATCAAATGTCTTCTTTATGAAGCTTTAGTCAAGTGTTTCTCTCCATATTAATTTCTTCTTCTTTGTATAGAAGATTTAATACTTAGTTATTAGCTCTAAAATATTGTTCTCTTAGCATTTTACATCACATAACTTCCATAATTTAACCCCAAATTGGTTATTTTTAGGTGTTATTTAGCATATAAAAACAAACACTAACTTTTTTATTATTGTAACCATTCAATTTTTCAAGGTCATCTTTTCCTTCCATGGCTGTTGAGTTCCCCTGTCCACCAGGGGAATTAATTCTTCTCAGTAGAGAAAAAGAAACATGAGCCATTTATTGATAGTATCAAATAGTTCTTTATAGCAGAAAACCAAAAAGATAATTGTTATATTTTTTCATTTTTGCTGAAAAGTGCTGGTCAATTTTCTCTCCAAATGTGCATTTATACCCTTAAACTTCCAAAGTTCCAAACTATCATATCCCTTCCTTGCTGTTTTACTCCCCTCTCTGCATATTTTCTTCCTTCTAGAATATAAATTCCATGAGGATGGGGATCATCTTTATATTTTTA
The DNA here is from genome assembly GCF_037893015.1 of Macrotis lagotis. NCBI lineage: Eukaryota > Metazoa > Chordata > Mammalia > Peramelemorphia > Peramelidae > Macrotis > Macrotis lagotis. Next base: position 148,867,657 of record NC_133660.1, on the reverse strand, counting down.
GTTGTGTCCAAAGTACTTAGCACGTGGTTAGTGATTATTTAAGTGCTTTTAAAAAAATTACTAAACTCATCTGCTGCTCCTTCTTTGAAATGTGCCTATTACTGATCCACCGCATAACAAAAACCTCTTTTCCCACTTTCAGGAAAGTTCCCCTCATATTTCTCTCCTAATGCATCTTAGTCAGTTGATCTTCTATACTCAAACCCAGGTAAGAACTTAAAATTAGCTGCATCCAGGATAAATCTGAAGGCATGAAAAGAATTAAAATTAATACACCACTCTTAGTTCCACACAGTCTAGGTCACAGCATCTTTTTCAACTCAGCAAAAGTTCCCTCTGATAGGGACACAGGTATAGGATCAGGATTGAGTTTAGTCCAATGGAAATTCTTTATTATTGCAACCAGTCAACTTTTCAAAATCATCTTTTCCTTCCATGACTGTTGAGTTCCCATGTCCACCAGGGGATTAATATCTAAAGAGATGGGACTTGGATCTCTTTTCTCATGCTCTTTGTCTGTTTAAAGCCCTATCAAGGATGATTTGTTTACAGTTTTTAGATTAGAAGGACAGCTAGGGTTTTACCAAGAGGAGGGAATAGGATATATTCCATTTGAATATTAGTTATGAATATACATTATAAACCACACAGAGGAGAGATATTGTTAACACAGGGAAGGAATACTAAAAGTCAAAGACTCTAAAGAAGCATGCATTTACAAGAAGTCTTCAACCAGACAAGCAGTAATACTTTTCACTACATATATAAACACAAGGTTGATAATAAAATCATTTAAAAATAAAGTAGTATATGGGATGGCAATTAGAACAAGTTGAGATGGTAAGACTGTGTGCATATATAAGTCTTTCTCTCTTTTTAGGGTTATGACATTATTTTTCTTTAAGGAGGATTTAACATCCTTTTAAAATTGCTTTCTTCCAGTTTATCTATGTCTGTTACTCATTCCATTGTGCCATAAAGGATGAACTCACTTGAATTTACTTTGATACTTTGATGAAAAGGAATATATATATACATATATATATATATATATATATATGTATATACATATATATGTGTGTGTGTGTGTGTGTGTGTGTGTGTGTGTGTGTGTGTGTGTGTGTGTGTATTATTAAGTACCAATTAGTTGATGGTTAAGTCCATAGTTATCAAACCAGTAAGTGGCAGAATTAGACTTTGAACCTGTTTTCCTCTCCTCTATATCATTGTCTTATTCAATTCATGAGATGGTTGTGTAGGTCAAAGGCAATATTCTATATAACCTCTCTGCAATCATATTAACCTGTATAAATATAAGTATTGACTGTTTATATTGGTAAGCAAAAGGCTAAATATTATTGAAGAAAGGACTAGAAGCAGCAGTGGGGAGTAAAGAGTGCATTCATTCTTCTTTCTAGAACTTTGAGATAGGGATGTAATGTTGGCTTCTATTGGAGAACCTATAAAGCTCCAAAAAAAACCCTATGGGAATGGGCCAAGATTCAGGTAATACTTATAGGTGGTAAGAAAGAAGGTAAATTGCAACTATGTATGGAGACAGGCTGGCAACACAACCCAACTTACAGTGGCTCCAGTGGCATAAGAAATAGATGAATTGGAAATGTGTGGGTCTGAAAAGTAGAACAGAAGAGATTAGAATAAAAACTTTTCAGTTAATAATGTGAAGTAGACTGCTGTTACACATGACATACCATATAGGCATAATTTAACCTGTAGAGTATTTACAGAGTTAATCCACTGTAGAATTCAAAATCAAACTTGGAAGACTAATATCATGGAGTGTGCTTCTGTGGAATCTCTCCCCAGGTGTGCTGCTGGTGGCATTCTTTAATGGTGAAATATAGAAACACTCTCTCACAGGAATGGCTGTTAACTAGGGGAAATAAGAAACCTGCAATTTACCAGATGGCCCTTCCTCAGCCAACTCCTCTGCAGGCACTCAGCCCCAAAGGATTTACTTAAAATGCATATTAAATAACAATCCCTACACTGGGTCAGACCCAGCCCGGGGCTTGTTTCTGGCAGTAGCATCAAGGGATGATCTGGGAAGAAAAAGAAAGAAAAGAAAAAAAGAAGAAAAAATGGATATCTTTCTTAAATCTATTCCAAAATATTAGGTATTGAACCAAAACACCTATTTTCCTTAATTATTGTAAGTTTATTTACCATCCTTCAGTTTTTCTAAAACTTCTTTGAAAAAGTTTATCAATCACTAAACAAACATTTATTTATTTTATGGCACAATTTGTCAGGTACTATTCTAGGTAATTATCTTAACTGAAGTCAGAAGGACCTGAGTTCAAATTCATTCTCAGAGACATATTAGCTGGTTGACCACCAGAAAATTTCTTAACCTTATTTCAGTTTTCTCCTGTGTAAAATGCCCTAAAGAATGAAACAGAAAAGGAGTCTAGCAACTTTTCCAAGAAAGCCCCAAATAGGGCCACATAAGACTTATCAACAACAACAAAACCCCAGGCAAGCAATTTAAACTTTCAGTTTCTGTGTCCTTATCTAGAAAAGAGAAAATGTAGCCTAACTTGTAGAGCTTTGAGGCTCAAATGAGAAAATGTATGAAAAACCCATAAAAGCTTAATTTGCTGAACAAAGTGTATTTATCAAAAAATTTATTATATCTAGAACTTAAGCAACATTTGCGGGGTAAAGAATTTTTTTCTTTAATTTATTTGCACATTACTAAAATATTCTTGTATAAGAGTAAGCATAATATCCCTTCCCCACAACATTTAAATATATATAATAAGTAATACTAGATAAAATCAATATATAAATAAATAACCAAAACAAAATGAAAAAATAAACAAAATAAACAATGATATAAAACATCATGAAAAATAAATTAAAAGAAAGAGAAAAAATGTATTTCTGTGTTCTGATACCATCAGCTCTGTCTCCGATGGATCACTTTCCATATCATAAGTCCATCATAGATGTTACTTCCATAATTTTCCACAGTTGCTGTTGCTGAATGTAATTTCCTCCATTCACTCATCCCCACTACCAACTATTATATATTCTCTCTTCTTTCACTCTACCCCCCCTTCAAAAATTTGCTGTGAGGAAGCTGAGTGGTACAGCAGACAGAGCACCAGCCCTGGGGTCAAGAAGCCCCAAGCCCTCATCCCAGAGAACCAGCAACCACCTGGCCCCAGGGTCCTGGACAGACCACCTAATCCTAGCACCTTGCAAAAAGTAAAAAGAAAATGTGTTATATAGAACTATCCTCTCTTATGATCTACACTGTCCTCTATCACCCATATCTCCCCTCCCCTCTACCTCTCCCCCTTCTCTCCTTTTTCTTCTAAATTTCTATACCCTATTGAGTGTGTATGCTGTTTCCTCTCTAAGCCATTTCCAGTGAGAATGAAGGCTCTCTCATTCCCCCCTTGCCTTTCCCCTCTTCCATACCATGGCAAAAACCACATGAAATATCTTTTATATGAAATATCTTAGCCTATTCTACCTCTCCTTTCCTCTTACTCCCAGTACATTTCCTCTCTCCAATTGACTCCATTTTTAAAATATAGTATATAATCAAATTTAGTTCTCTCCTGTACCTTATCTATAAAAACTACTTCTACCTGCTCTATTAAATGAGACGGTTCATAGAAGTTTTGTCAATATCATCTTTCCATGCAGGTCATCATCTTTAAGTCCCTCATAATTTACCCTTCTCATCAACTCTCTCTATGCTTCACCTGAGTCCTGTTCTTGAAGATCAAAATTTCTGTTCAGCTCTGGTCATTTCAACAAGGACATTTGAGATTCTCCTGTTTCATTGAAAATCCATCTTTTTCCCTGGAAGAGTATGTTCAGTTTTGCTGTTTAGTTGATTCTCAGTTGTATTCCAAGCATTTTGGCTTTTAGAATAGTATATTCTAGGCCCTACAAGGCCTTATAGTTGCTGCTAAATCCTGTGTGATCTTGATTGCAGCTCCACGATATTTGAATTGTGTCCTTCTGGCCACTTGTAATATTTTCTCTTTGACTTGGGAGTTCTGGAACTTCGATAAAATATTCCTGGCTTTTTTTATTTGAATCTTTTTCCAGGGGAGATGAGTGGATTCTCTCAATTTCTATTTTACCCTCTTCTTCTAAGATATCAGGGCAATGTTCCTGTAGAAAGTCTTTAAAAATTAGGTCAAGTCCTTTTAACTGATCATGACTTTCAGATAGATAACCCAATAATTTTTTAATTACCTTTCTGGATCTGTTTTCCAGATCAGTTGTTTTTCCAATGAGATGTTTCACATGTTCTTCTCATTTTTCATTCTTTTCATGTTGAATTATTGTATCTTGATTTCTCACAAAATCATCAACTTCTTTTAGCTCCATTCTACATCTAAAGTATTTGTTTTCATCAGAGAGATTTCTTATTTCCTTTTCCATCTGTCCAATTCTGCTTTTTAAAAAAATTATTTTCTGCAATAATGTTTTGAATTGTTTTATCCATTTTACCTAGCAGGTTTTTAACATGTTACTTTCTTCAGCATTTTGTTTTGGATCTCCTTGATTAAGCTGCTGACTTCATTTTCATATTTTTCCTGTACCTCTCCCATTTATTTTCCTAATTTTCTTCTATCTCCCTTACTTGTTTTTCAATTTTTTTTTGAGCTCTGTCATAGCCTGAGCCCAATTTCGATATTTCTTGGAGTTGTTAGGTGCAGTAGCTTGGACTTTCTCATCTGCTTTGGTCTTTCAGGGGACAAATGTAATTGTCTATGGTCAGGTTCCTTTTATTTCTTTTTACACATTTCCCCAGCCTGTGTCTGGCTTTGGGGGTGCTTTCTGAGCTTCTGAATATTATTGGGCCACCCCCCCAGCAAGGACCTCCCTAAGTGAGGCTCTGACTATTTTCCTGGCTTGTTGAATGACCACAAGTGCACCCCTTTTTCCTAGGGCTGTGAGGGGGAGTCCCTGCTCTATGAAAACAGGGTCTGAGTTAGGTCAAAGCCTCAGAATCCTGTCCCACGGAGTGAGGATAGATCTTGGCAGTTTCCCCTCCTCTCCCTTACCTTCCATGGGCTGAGTGCTTAGGGTGCTTCTGCTGGGGGTCTCCACTGACTTGCTTCCTTTTCCTGGAACCTAGGCTGCTCTGTGGGCTATCACAGCACTGAGGTCCTGGGCTTCAAGCTTGCTCTGGTAGAGGTCTCCCTGCTGATCTTCGAAGTTGTGCTTAGTGCTCTCTGGAGTACCAGTCAGGACACTGCTTCTTCTTCTAGGAGCAGGTGCTCCCAGGCTCCCTGGGGCTGTTCCCCAGAGGCTGAATTTCCTTAGTTTCAGCTCGGTGCCAGCTCTCCAACGTCATGAAACAGAGTCTTCCCATTATTTTCCAGGTTATTTTGGACTAGAGAATTACCTTACTGGATCTTTCTGTGGGTTCTGTCTCTTGATAATTTAGTTAGAGTCATAATTTTTAAGGTTTTTGAAATATTTTGTATAGAACACCCAAGAGAGACTGTATTCCTGCTGCCATCATGACTCCACTCCCCCTAAAGTATTTCTTAAAGTTGTTCTTTGATATGTAAACTTGTATTATTATTTAATGATTTTACTACTTTTCATGACCAAAAAGTAACCTAATTTGCAATTTTTATATTAACCTACTCAACATGCTTTATTCATATCCATAGATGGCTTCGTTCTTTCTTGATTTCAGAATCAAGTCTCAAACTGCCTCTCTCTGGTTATTGTGTGTGACAAACTTCATAAACAATGTGTTCTTAGCTATATAAATGTGAACTGTTTATCATTATTTTCATATTAGGCTTTAGATTGTACTACTCACAAGACTTTTTTAAAAATATTATATTCACAAATCAATGTAAGAAAAGTGTCAAACATTTTGATTTCAAAGAAAATTAGATTTAATGGTTTCCGGTTTCACACTGGATGAATTATAATTTCATTATTTTTTAAGCAAAGTTATTCCCAACTATAGCAAATTTATGTTTATACCATTTTATCGAGCAATACCACAACTGGTTCTATACCCTGATGTGATTATAAAAAAGGTTAAAAAACATCACTTGTGCAAAAACATTCCTAGCATCCCTGTTTGTGGTTTCAAAAAATTGGAAATTGAATGAATGTCCATCATTTGGGGTGTGGCTTAATAAACTGTGATATATGTAAGTGATGGAAAACTATTATTCTGTTAGAAACAAGGAGGGATGGGAATTCAGGGAAGCCTGGAAGGATTTGCATGAACTGATGCTGAGCAAGATGAGAAGAACCAGTAGAACACTGTATACCCTAATAGCATCAAGAGGGTGATGGTCAACCTTAATGGACTTGCTCATTCCATCAGCACAACAATCAGGCACAGTTTTGGGAAATCTGCAATGGAGAATACCATCTGTATCCAGAGAAAGAATTGTGGAGTTTGAACGAGAACAAAGATTACTACCTTTAATTTAAAAACAATATTGTCCTATGTAATTTTGCTATCATTATATTTTATTTTTTTTCTTCAGGCTATTATTTCTCTCTCATTACATTTAATCTAGATCAATGTATACCACAGAAACAATTCAAGGACTAACAGACTGCCTTCTGTGGGGTTGGGGTGGTGGAGGAGGGGGAGTGAGGCGAAATCAGGGAAAAATTATAAAATTCAAAGTAAATAAAATAAATTTTAAAGAAATCTATATTTTCCATTTCAAATCCCAATTCTTTCCTCAATTCATTTGTGAGTTAAAGAAATATGTATATTATTATATATACATTATTATATGTATATAAAATCTTGTGAGAAAAGAGATAAAATAGTGTTTACAGGATAAAATACTGAGAAACTTAAAATTACTGAACCTGGGGAGGATTTTACGGATGTGGCCTTACCCATTCCATTTATAGATCACAAAACTGATCTCTAGATACATGGATATTTGCTGTGGGCACATTAGCTAGTGGTTCAAGCAAGATTATAAATCAGGTTTACTGTTCTTCCCACGATAACATGCTGCACAGGGAAAAAAATGTGTCTGAAAAGAGAATAAGGGAACTCTCATTAGGAAATAGATATTATGCCTAAGATAAAGCTATGCAATTTGCCATGCCCATGTCTTTCAGTTTATTTTTCTTGGGTATAGAGTTAAATGATTCAATATAACTATAGAGTTGTGAAGAATTTTGGAAATCTAATCAAACCGCATATTTTATGAATAAAGAATCTTGTAACAAGAGATTTTGGTTATTCATATACTTACTGCCTGAAGATGATTCATGTAAAGTCATGCTAGCTATCTCTCAACTCCAATCAAATGTTCTTATTATTAACCCTACATAATACTTTAGTTATTTTAACTGACATTTGCTTATTCTAATACCAAGAAGAAAACTTATGATTATTTCTATTTGTGAATTTGTATATGGATCATATTTGGTTTTCACTATGCTCTGACAGGTTCTGCTGTGCTAGCCAAAATTCAAGATTATTCTATTAATAGAATCTGTCTGCTTTAATTTAGCCATCTTTAGTAATCTTCTTTGAATAGACATTTTCATGCAATTGGGTAGGTTCTTAGGAGACTGCAAATAATATTGACAAACATCAATAAAACTTTAATTTAGCAGTACTACTGGCAATGAATTATGCTATATCAATTGTCATGATAAATGGCTAAAAGGAAATTCATCATTTTCTTTTTTTAATTAAATATTTTATTTATTTTGAGTTTTACAATTTTTCCCCCAGTCTTACTTCCCTCCCCCATCCCCCACAGAAAGCAATTTGTCAGTCTTTACATTGTTCCATGGTTTACACTGATCCAAATTGAGGGTGATGAGAGAGAAATAATATCCTTAAGGAAGAAACAAAAAGTATAAGATATAACAAGATCAGATAATAAGATATAAGTATTTTCCTAAATTAAATGGAATAGTCCTTGGACTTTGTTCAAACTCCATGGTTCCTCATCTGGATACAGGTGATATTCTCCATTGCAAACAGCCCCAAATTGTCCCCGATTGTTGCACTGATGAAATGAGCATGCCCATCAAGGTTTATCATCACCCTTGTGTTGCTGTTAGGGTGTACAGTGTTTTTCTGGTTTTGCTCATCTCACTCAGCATCAGTTGATGCAAATCCCGCCAGGTTTTCCTGAATTCCCGTCCCTCCAGGCTTGTAATAGAACTATAGTGTTTTATCACATACGTATACCACACTTTGCTAAACCATTCCCCAGTTGAAGGGCATTTACTTGATTTCAAATTCTTTCCTACCACAAACAGGGCTGCTATAAATATTTTTCTACAAGTGATGTTTTTACCTTTTTTCATAATCTCTTCAGGGTATAGACCCAGTAGTGTTATTGCTTGATCAAAGGGTATGCACATTCTTGTTGTCCTTTGGGCATAGATCCAAATTTCTCTCCAGAAAGGCTGGATGAGTTCACAGCTCCACCAACAATGTAATAGTGTCCCAGATTTCCCACAACCCTTCCAAAAATGATCATTATCTTTTCTATTCATGTTGGCCATTCTGAGAGAGAAGCTTTAATTTGGATTTTTCTAATAAGTAATGATTTAGAGTAATTTTTCATATGACTATGGATTACTTTGATTTCCTCATCTGAAAATTGCCTTTGCATTTCCTTTGACCATTGGTCAATTGGGAAATGGCCTTTTAAAAAAAATTTGTCTCAGTTCTCTGTATATTTTAGAAATGAGTCCTTTGTCAAAAACATTAGTTGTAAAGATTGTTTCCCAGTTTACTACATTTCTTTTGAACTTGGTTACATTAGTTTTATCTATGCAAAAGCTTTTTAGTTTAATGTAATCAAAATCATCTAGTTTGTTTTTAGTGATGTTTTCCTTCTCTTCCTTAGTCATAAACTGCTTCCCTTTCCATAGATCTGACAGGTAAACTAGTCCTTGGTCTTCTAATTTGCTTATAGTACTACTTATTAGCTCTAAATCCTGTATCCATTTAGATATTATCTTGGTATAGGGTGTGCAGTGTTGGTCTAATTTAAGTTTCTTGTATAATAACTTCTAATATTCCCAGCAGTTTTTACCAAAGAGAAATTTTTATCCTAGACTCTCTGGGTATATCAAACAGCAGATTACTATAATAGTTTCTTGCTATTGCACCTAGTCTATTTCACTGATCCACCACTCTATTTCTTAGCCAATACCAAGTTTGATGACTGATGCTTTATAATATAACTTTAGATCGGGTAGGGCTAAGTCCCTTTCTTTTGCATTTTTTTTTTCATTAAATCCCTGGAAATTCTTGACTTTTTATTTCTCCATATGAATTTATTTACAACTTTTTCTAACTCATTAAAGTAATTTTTTGAAATTTTGATTGGTAGGGCACTAAACAGGTAGCTTGGTAGAATTGTCATTGTTATTATATTAGCTCTACCTATCCATGAGCATTTGCCCAGTTATTTAAATTTGATTTAATTTGTGTGAGAAGTGTTTCATAATTGTTTTCAAAAAGTTTCTGAAGTCTGCCTTGGCAAAGACTCCCAGGTATTTTATATTATCTGAGGTTACTTTGAATGGGATTTCTCTTTCTAGCTCTTGCTGTATCTTGTTATTCATATATAGAAAAGTTGAGGATTTATAAGGTTTTATTTTATGTTCTGCAACTTTGCTAAAATTGCTCATTGTTTCCAGCAGTTTTGTGAATGATTTCTTAGGATTCTCTAGGTATACTGTAATGTCATCTGCAAAGAGTGAGAGTTTTGTCTCTTCCTTCCCAAATCTAATTGCTTCAATTTCTTTCTTCCATAACTGCTGAAGCTAGCATTTCTAATATGATATTGTATAGTAGTGGTGATAATGGGCATCCTTGTTTCACCCTGATCTTATTGGGAATGACTCTAGCCTCTCCCCACTGAATATAATGCTTGTTGATGGTTTCAGATAGATTCTGCTATTTAGTCTAAGGAACAGTCAATTTATTCCTATACTCTAGTGTTTTTAATCAGAATGGGTGCTATATTTTTTCAAAAGATTTTTCAGCATCTATTAATATGATCATATAATTGCTTCTAGGTTTGTTGTTAATATTATTGATTATAAACACAGTTTTCCTAATATTGAATCAACCCTGAATTCCTGGGATAAATCATACTTGATCATAATTTATTATCCCAGTGATAACTTGTTGTAATCATTTTGCTAGGATTTTATTTACAATTTTTACATCTATATTCATCACGGAGATAGGTCTATAATTTTCTTTCTCTCTTTTAACTCTTTCTGGTTTAGGTATCAGCACCATATTGATTTCATAGAAAGACTTAGGCAGAGTTCCACCTACCCCTTTTTTCAAAGACTTTATATAGAATTTGAACCAATTGTTCCTTAAATGTTTGGATAGAGAAAGAGCCCTGGAGTCAGGAGTACCTGGGTTCAAATCTGGTTTCAGACTCTTAACAATTACCTAGCTGTGTGGCCTTGGGCAAGCCACTTAACCCCATTGCCTTGCAAAAACCTAAAATAATGTTTGGTAGAATTCACTTGTGAACCAATCAGGCCCTGGAGATTTTTTCCTTAGGGAAATCAATGTTGGTTTTTGAATTTTGTTTCCTGAGATAGGGTTTTTTAGGTATTTAATCTCTTCTTGATTTAACCTGAGCAACTTATATTTTTTGTAAATATACAATAATTTCACTTAGATTGTAAAATTTATTGGCATAGGGTTGGGCAAAATAATTTCAAATTACTACTTTAATTTCTTCCTCATTTGTGGTGAGTTCACTTTTTTCATTTATGATACGAGCAATTTGGTTTTCTTCCTTCTCTTTTTTAATCAAATTGACTAGAAGTTTATCAATTTTATGGTTTTTATCATAGAACCAAATTTTGGTTTTATTTATTAGTTCATTTTTTTTGCTTTTTATTTTATTTATTTCTCCTTTAATTTTTAGAATTTCTAATTTCTTATTTAATTGAGGATTTTTAATTTGTTCTTTCTCTGTTTTTTAGCTGCATATTTATTTCATTGATTTCCTCTTTCTCTACTTTATTCATGTAAGTATTTAAAGATATAATATATCCCATGACAGCAGCTTTGAGTGAATCCCATAGATTTTGGTATGTTGTTTCATTATTGCCATTATCTAGGACAATATAATTAATTCTTTCTATAATTTTTTTTGATCCACTCATCCTTTAAAATGAGGTTATTCAGTTTCCAATTGGTTCTGGGTCTATATCTCCCTGGCCCAATATTGCATATGCCTTTTATTGCATTGTGATCTGTGAAAGATGTATTCATTATTTCTGCAGGTGAATATTAGGTTTTTATGTCCTAGTACATGGTCAATTTTTGTATAAGTGCCATGTACTGCAGAGAAAATGATATATTACTCTCTATCCTCATTCTTTTTCCTCCATAAGTCTATCATATCTAGTTTTTCTAAAAATCAATTTACCTCCCTTTACTTATTTCTTGCTTATTTTATGATTCAATTTTCTGGATCTGAGAACAGGAGGTTGAGGTCTCCCACTAGTAGAGTTTTGCAGTCTTCCTATAGTTCTTTCAGATTCTCCACTAAGAATTTGGATGCTATCCCTTTGGGTGCATATATATTGAGTATTGAAATAACTTTATTATCTATGGTACATTTTAGGAGGTTATAGTTTCCTTCCTTATCTCTTTTAACATTATATACTTTTTTAACTGCTTTGTGTGACATAAGGATTACTACTACTGCTTTTTGCACTTCAGCTGAAACAAAATATATTTTGCTCCAACCATTTACCTTTCCTCTATTTGTATCTCTCTGTTTCAAGTGTGTTTCTTGTAAGCAGCATAATGTAGGATTCTGGTTTTTAATCAACTCTGCTATTTGCTTACCTTTTAAGGGAGAGTTGATCCCTTTCACATTCAAAGTTATAATTACTAATTTTTTATTGTTCTCCATGCTATCTTCCCTCTGATTGTATTTTCCCCTTCCCCCTTTATCCACATTATCCAATATTTTGTTTCTGAATACCACCCCCTTCAGTTTTTTTGCTCTCTTATATCCACCCCCTCCCCTTTCTTTCCCCTTTCCTTTTTTCTTTTTCCTTTCCCTTCATTTTGTTTTTCCCCCTTTTTTCTCTGCCTCCCTTTCTTCTTTCCCCCCTTCCCTTTTCCCCTTTTAATACTTGAGAGGTTAGATATTTTTTAAGTTAACTGAATATGTGTGTAAGTTGACTTCAAGCCAAGTCTGATGAGAAGATGATGCAGGTGTTTCTCATCTCCTCCTTTCTTCTCCTCTATTACCATATGTATTTTGTACCTCTTAGTGTAATGAGATTTACCCCATTCAATCCCCCTCCCTCCTCCCATCTCCTTACTGTCATGCTTTTTAAGGAGTGTTTTTATATCATTCTATCTGAGTCATAGAAAGTTCTGAGTATCTATCACTTCTAGCTAAGTACATTCTATCTAATAGAGTTACAATTCTTGACAGTTATTAGAGTCTTTCTCACAAGTAGGGTTATAGCCAGTTTCATCCCACTGGATAGAAGTCTCATGGATAAGTCATGAGTGACCATCACTTCTGGTTAGGTATGTTTTCTCTGTTAGAATTACAATTCTCAAGTGCTATGAGAATATTTTTTCCCATGCTGGGATATAGCCAGTTTCAACTTATTGCACAGCAGTTTTATATTCTTTACCCCTTTTTCATTTTTTTACCTTTTCATGTGTCTCTTGAACCTCCTGTTTGATGTCCAAATTTTCTATGTAGCTCAAGTCTTTTCTTCAGGAATTTTTGGAATTATACCATTTCATTAAATGCCCATCTTTTCCCTTGAAAAAGAAGGCTCACCTTTGTGGGATAGTGGATTCTTGGCTGCATTCCATGCTCCCTTGCTCTTCAGAATATCTTGTTCCAGGCCCTTCTGTCCCTTAATGTTGATGCAGCCTGGTCCTGTGTAATCCTTACTGTGGCTCCTTAATATTTAAATTGTTTCTTTATGGCTGCTTGCAGGATTTTTCTCTTTTATCAGATAGTTCTGGAATTTGGCCATAACATTCCTTGGTATTTTCATTTTAGGATCTCTTTCTGGAGGGGATTGATGTATTCTTTAAATAACTACTTTGCCATCTGGTTCCATGATATCAGGGCAATTTTCCATCACTGGATCCTGTAATATTAAGCCCAGGCGTTTTTTGTCTTCAATGTTTTCAGGAAGTCCAATAATTCTCAGGTTGCCCCTCCTTGATCTATGCTCGAGCTCAGTGGTTTTGTTGATGAGGTATTTTATATTTTCTTCTATTTTTTCTATTTTTGATTTTTTTGAACAGCCTCTTGCTGTCTCATGAAGTCATTAGTTTCTTCAGACTCCTTTCTTTTCTTTTAGAGAGGAGTTTTCTTCATTTACCTTTTGCAACTCCTTTACAGTTGGTCAATTCTACTTTTGAAAGAGCTTTCCATTTGACCAATTGAGGTTTTGAGAGAATTATTTTTTTTGCATTTGCCCAATTGAGCATTTGAGAGCATTATTCTCATTTTGTTTTTGTCCAATTGATGATCTGAAAGATTTATTCTCATTTTTGTATTTGTTCAATTGAAGATCTGAGAGATTTAGTCTAATTTTGTATTTGCCCAATTGTATTTTCTAATGATTTGTTTTCTTGTTGCAAGGTGTTAATTGCCTCTCCCAAATTTTCCAATTGATTTTTCAACTCCTTCCTTATTTCTTCAAGGATGTCTTTCTGTGCTGGAGACCATATCATATTCTCCTAAAAGTTTCTAGGTCTTTCTGAGATAGGTTTTTTTTTCCTTCCAGGAAATTTCTATGGATCCACCTTTCTGCTGACCTTTCTTCATTTGCTAAGACCTTGACTTGGGGAGGGACTGGTTCACAGAGTTTTGGTGTTGGGATCCCTAGAGGCTTTACTAAGTTAGTGCAATTTCTCCAGTTAGCCAGTAGGAGGTGCTGGTTGCTTTCTCTGGAGTGTCTGTGACTTTGATTGAGGCCTTTTCCCATAGCTTGGAGGGAGTGAGTGAATCTGTTAAATACTTTTGTCTTCAATCAATAGTGGGTTTTACCCTGGGGTGAGGTCATCCCTCTCCCTATTGTCAGCTGGGCTGGTTCTTCTGCTTACATACCTGTGCCTGGGGCAGAAGTAGTCTGTAATTGTGTTTGTTTTTGGGAAGAGACCTCAGCAGCAAAGGAGGTGTGGACTCAGAGTTCCTCAGACCAAAGGAGCCCTGGGATGGTATATGAAGCTCTCCTGCACTGGAACTCTCCCCCCAGCCCTGTGGGCAAGCTCCAGAGGATCAGTGCCAACACCAATGCCTCTGATCCCTAGTTGACCCAAACCCCCTAGGCTCTAGCCCTGCTGTTCAAGCAGGTCTGGCTCATGGGCCCTCAGGCTCCCAGGGCTCCAACCCTAATCAGGCTGATCCAAGGCTGATACACCCTCTGTGCCCAGACTCACCCACAACGGCAGAAGACAAATCCTGAGGTAGATGTTCTTTCTCCTTGCTTTTTTCCTGGGTTTTGTGGATCATATTTCTGTTAAGATATTTGTTTCATATCATAGATGGGGAAAGATCAGGAGACTTTAGAACTGTGCCTGTCTTCTCTCCACCATCTTGGCCACAAGTTTAGAAATTCATCATTTTCTCAAGACACTAAAGAATATCAATTGATTACTACCATAAAGTGTACAAAATATTTGGAAAATATATCAAGCAAAAAATGCTCATTGATGTCCCTCCCTAAAGAAGTTACATAAAAGTAAACATTAATTTAAAATTTAAACTTATTTAGAGAGCCAAAATGGAGGAATAGAGAAAATACACAGTAGATTGCTTACCATTCCTTTTCAAACAACTAAATTAATGACTCATATTGCATTCTGGAGTGGCAGCTACAGTAAAGGTCTATTTGAAATACTCTTCCAACCAAAGACACCTTAGGAAATAGTAGGAGAGATCTGTGACATAAGGGATGGAGATAGGTATGGAAATCCCACAAATTAAGAACAATGGTGTTTGGCTTTGGCAAAATGTTGGCAATAGAGTGGGTAGTAGCTTTAGGAACTCTTGAACAAAAGATGCTGAGAGAATTTTGAAAATAGTCAGAAAAAAAGATTACAGAAGATCCTTGTGTTGCTACTGGACAGAGGGCCAGGTAGAATTCAGAAATTCCAATAACTAAACTTACTTTTTGGTCATCAATCAAAAGCATAGAGGAATACTTGTGTTGAAGAAAGAATAGAAACCCAAGAACCAGTACATGCATGCTTGGGGAGAAGAGACAAGGATCCCTCAGGAACAAGTATCAACTGAAATCTGAAGAGATCAGTGTCATTCTTACGCAAGAATCAGAGGACAAATAAGATGAGTAGTGATACTTCTCTCAAGATCATATCACTTTGGAAGCAATGAAATACCCCAAACTCCCATAATTTGCTTTGAAAAATAGAATAAAATAGAATAGAATAAATAGAATAAAAAATAGAATAAAACTCTAAGAAAAAATAGAATAAAAGTATAAGCAAAAAACCAAAAAGAGAACATGACCATAAAATCTATTCTGATATAAAGGAAGATGAAGACATATACTGAAAAGAAAGGTAAGGCAGAAAGAGCTGTAATCAAAGTTACCAAAAATAGTGAATCTGATATAAGCTGAACAAGAACTTCTAAAAGATTTTAAATCGTTTTCAAAACAAAATAAGACAGAGGAAAATCTAGGGAAACAAATAAACAAAGCAAGAACACTGTAAAAAAAGACAATAGCATGTTAAGATACACATAAAAATATTGAAGAAAACAATAATTGGTTAAATAGAAAAAAGGTTAAAAATCATTAAATAAGATAAGTTCTTAAAAATAGAAATGGAACATGGAAAATGACTTACAAAAACTCACTGAAGAAATTAATATATAAAAAAGAATAAAATTGGGGAAATGGAGGTTAATGAATTCATTAGACATAAAGAAATGATAAAAGAAAGTGAGATAATTTAAGAATTGAATTTTCCAACTGAATTTGGAAAATTGAATATTAAACATTTAACTAACTTAAAGACAGGATCAAAGAAAGAACTTTAACATCATATTTTAAAATTTTATAATGGAAAACTTCCTTTCTATGTTAAAACCAGAGGTTAAATAAAAATTAGGAAAATACACTGATCTCTACCTGAAAGAACTCCCAAAATGAGAACTCCTAGTAATATACCAGCTAAATTACAGAGTTCTCAGGTTAAAGAAAAGTACTTAAATCATGCCAAAATAATCCATCCAAATATCAAAGAACCAGATTCAGGAATGCATAAGATTTAGAATCTGCCACATTAAAAGAACAGAGGTATTGACATATGACACACTGAAAGGTAAAATGACTGATATTATAATTAAGATTTACATATACATTAAAACTAAGCATAATTCTTTAAAGGGAAAAATAATGAAATAGAGGATTTTCCAGAAGTCATTATAAAGGCCAAGAATATAAAAGAAAATTTGAATTTGAAGTAAAAACTCAAAAGAAGCCTAAAAAAGATCACCATGAAAGAGAAATTGTATGAGATATGGTAAGGTTAAATTGTTTACTTTTATATGGGAAGATGATACATATAATTTTCTCAGAATTTTATCAACAGTAGAGCAGTTAGAAGGATTCAAAAAAAGAAAGAGGGTGTAGTATGTTATGATGCGGTATAACCTAAGCATAGGCAGAAAAGAGCAATGCCCTTTCAGAAGGGGAAAGAGAGAAAAAGAACTGGAAAAACTATTTAACAAAGGAAACATACAAGGAAGTACTTCTAATATGGAGAAGAAAATGGTGTGAAAATGTCTGTATGTGTATATGTGTGTGTGTGTGTCTGTGTGTGTGTGTTTGTGTGTGGTGTATGTATATATGCTAATATATGTCTATCTTATTTAGAAGGATAAAAGGATAGAGAGAAGGATAAAGGAGGAGAAGAAAATAGAATGAAGGGGAAATAAACAAGTTGGAATAAACATTATGATTATGCTTGGGATGAACTCACCCATACAATGGAAGTTCATTTAAAAATGAACTAGAAATCATTATCCAAAAATATATTGTTTCAGCGTAAACACACTTGAAACAGAGAAGTGTACTAAGTTTTAAAACAAGGAATCAGAGCAGAATACCTTATGTTTCAGAAAAAATAACAAAGATAGGGTTATCAATAATATTCTCACATAATGAATATTTTTTAAAAAGACCTAATTAAAAAGGATAGGAAGAGAAATGTGATCTTTATAAAAACCACCACAGACAGTAAAGTATATCAAAATTAAACATATAATATCACATGGCATATTATTCAAATCCTTAAAGGAAATATAAATGAATTATTGGAAGAAATAGAGAGTAAATTTACAGTAGTAGATAACCTCATCTTTTCCCTATCAGTGGTAGATAAATCTAACTAGAAAGTAAATAATAAAGAAGGGAAGGAGATAAACAAAATCTTAGAAAAAATATATAGAAATAGTTGTGTGTGTGTATGTGTGGGAAACTGAATAGAAATAGAAAATAGTATAAGTGTTTTTTTTTCTCCAGTGTACATGTAATATAGATAAAAATGTACTATGTGTTAGGGCATGAAAACTTCAACAAATGCAGAAAAACAAAAAAAAATTGTAACCTATTCAAAAAGTATCTGTGGAACCATTGATGAAAAATTAATTGAAAACTAAATAACCTAATACTATAGAATGGAGAATCAGATTAAAAAGTCATAGAAACAAATAATTTCATCAAAGTGATTGAAAACAATGGGACAATATAACAAAATTTGTCGGATGTTGCTTAAACTCTACTTAGGATAAAGTTTTTTGTCCGTAAATGTGTGCATCGATAAAAGGGAGAAGGAACATATTAGTGAATAGATCATGCAAGTAAAATTTAAAATCCCAATTAAATATGAAAATAGAAATCTTGAAAATAAAGTCTGATAAAAACAGAAATGAAAGTCAAATATATAAAATCAAAGTAGAAGCTATTTTTATTAAACAGTCAATAGAGAAAAATATTTTATTTTAAATTTTATTTTAAAAACAAAGGATGATCAGAAATATTATTTTGTTATTTATGTGGGGATTTTTTTTGTTCTGTTTTCTAACTTTTTGAGTTGCATCCCTAATTCATTGATCT
This sequence comes from Macrotis lagotis, assembly GCF_037893015.1. Taxonomy (NCBI): domain Eukaryota; kingdom Metazoa; phylum Chordata; class Mammalia; order Peramelemorphia; family Peramelidae; genus Macrotis; species Macrotis lagotis. The sequence continues at coordinate 148,849,510 of NC_133660.1, read as the reverse complement.
ACTCTTTCTCTATTTTATTCAAATAAACATTTAGAAACATAAAATTTCCCCAAATAATGTTTTGGCTATTTTCCATAAGTTTTGGTGTGGTGTGTCATCTTTGTCATTGTTTTGGATGAAATTGTTGATTATTTCTATGATTTTTTTTGATTCACCAATTCTTTAAGAAAAGTAGGTTATATTAATTTTATAAATAAAACTGAGTTGGTTTTATGAAAAAGCCAACAATTTGACAAAACTTTAGCAAATCTGATTAAAACAAGGAAGGAGATAACCAAATTACCAGTATCAGAAATAAAACGGGTGAATTTACCAGCAGTGAAGAGGAAATTAAAGATATAATTCAGTGCTACTTTGCCAAACTGTTTGCCGATAAATTGGATAACTTGCATGAAATGGATGAATATTTACAAAAATACAAACTGCCCAGATTTACAGAAGAAATAATAAATTAGTTAAATAACACCATTTCAGAAAAACAAATTGAAGAAACCATTAATAAACACCCTAAGAAAAAGTCTCCAGGTCCAGATGGATTTACAAGTGAATTCTACCACTTAAGTAACAATTAATTCCTACTATACATAAACTATTTTAAATAATAGGAGATGAAGCAGTTCTGCCAAACTCCTTCTATGACAACAACATTGTACTGATACCTCAACTGGGGGGAACTAAAACAAACAAAGAAAATTTTAGACCAATCTCCCTAATGAATATTGATTCAAAAATTTTAAATGAAATTTTATCAATGAGACTACAGAAAGTTATTACCAGGATAATACAACATGATCAGGTTGCATTTGTAAGAGGCAGGCAGGGTTAGTTGAACATTAGGAAAACACTGAACATAATTAAACATATCAATAGCAAAATCAACAGAAATCATATCATTATCTCAATAGATACTGAAAAAGCCTTTGATAAAATACAACATCCATTAGTTTTCAAAATATTAACAAGTTTAGGAATAAATTGAGTTTTCCTTAAGATAATAAAAAAGTATCTATGCAAAACCATAAACAAATATTATATTTAATGAGAATATACTCAAGGCATTTCCCAATAAATTAAATGAGGTGAAACAAAGATGCCCATTGTCACCATTTCTATTCAATATAATATTCGATATTTTAGCAGTAGCAATAAGAAAAGAAAAAGAAATGAAAGAATTAGAATTAGAAATGAGGAAGCAATACTTTTACTCTTTGCAGATGATATAATGATGTAGTTAGAGCACCTGAGAAATCATCTAAAAATGCGTTGAAACAGTGAACAAATTCAGTAAAGCAGCAGTATATAAAATAGACCCACATAAATCATCAGCATTTCTAAATATGAACAACGAAACCCAAGAGCAAGAGATAGAGAAATTGCATTTAAAATAATTAAATGACATTAAATACCTGGGAATCTACCTCCCAAGACAAACCCAGAAACTACGAACACATATTTAAAACACTTCTCATCCAAATAAAGTCAGATCTGAATAATTCGAAATATGTCATATGCTCATAGTTAGGTCGAGATAATATAATAAAAATGATAATTCTATCCAAATTAAATTACTTACTCAGTGGCATACCAATAAAACTACTAAATAATTCCTTTACCGAGCTAGAAAAAAACATAACAAAATACATATGGAGCAAAAAAAGGACAAGAACAGCAAGGAAACTGATGGTGGAAAAAAAGAAAAGAAAGGTGTCCTAGTTTTACCGGATCTAAAACTATACTATGAAGCAGCAGCCATCAAAACTGCCTGGTACTTGTTAAGAAATAGAGTAATGGATCAGTGAATTAAGATAAGTTTAGGAGAAACTGCAGTAAATGACTATAGCAATCTATTTGACAAGCCCAAGGACATCAGCTTCTGGGATATGGACTCATTTTTTGACAAAAATTGTTGGGAAAATTGGGAAATAATATGACAAAAATTAGGCACAGATCCACATCTCACACCGTATTACCAAAATAAGGTTAAAATAAGTACATGATTTTGAAATAAAGTGAGATACCATGGACAAATTAATAAACCAGAAAACAAATCCCCTCCATCTGATTTAAGGAAAGCAGATAAATTTATGACCAAACAAGAATTAGAGCAGATTATAAACTCTAAAATGAATGATATTGACTAAATTAAATTAAAAATTTTTGCACTAATAAAATCAATGCTGCCAAAATTAAAAGCAAAGCAAAAAGAAATGCAAATTAAAGCAACAATGAGGTATCATCTGACATTTATCAGATTGGCCAAGATGAGAAAAAAGGAAGATGATCAATATTGGAGAGATTGTGGGAGGATTGGGAATTTGATGCATTGCAAGTAGAGTTGTGAATGAATCCAACCTTTCTGGAGAGTAAAGAGCAATATGTCCAAAGAACAATAAAGATATTCATATTCTTTGACCCAGTAATTCCAATTCTAAGTCTATAACCAGGAGAAATCATAAAAAAATGGGAAAAGTCCTACATGTTCCAAAATAGTCATAGCTACTCTTTTTGTAGTAGCAAAGAATTGGAAATTGAGGGGATGCTCATCAGTTGGGGAATGGCTAAATAATTTATTGGTACATGAATTCTATGGAATACTATAGTTCTGTAACAAACCATAAATGATCAGACTCTAGAGAAGCATGGAATAACTTATGGGATCTGTGGCTGAGCAAAGGGAATAGAACCAAGAGAACAATGTACACATCAAACACATTATGAGATAAACAACCTTGATGGAAGCAGCTACTCTCAGCAGTACAGAGAGCTAGGACAACTGTATTTGACTGGTTATGGACTACCTTATACCCAACCAGACAAAGAAATAAATACAGAGGAAAAAAAGCAACTCTTCTGAATCTGATGAAAACTTTATAAAAATTATCTCTTATTCATCTTTTTGCCTTAATAATTCCTCATGCCAAAAATGACTAATTCCTTGGCAATATACATATGGTTGAAAATAAATAAATAAATTTATAAAAAACAGGTAATTTAGTTTCCATAAATTTTTAGTTTATATTTCTATGCCTTTTATTAAATATAATTTTGTTTGCATCATGATCTTAAAGATATGCATTTAATATTTCTGCTTTTCTGTATTTCATTGTGAACATTTGATACATAATGCATGGTCAACTTTTGTGTAGGTGCCATGTACTGCAGAGAAAACTTTTTGTCTAGATGCCACACACTATCCTCATTCAATTTTCTCCAGAGGATTATTACATATATATATATATATATATATATATATATATATATATATATATATATATATATATATATGTATATATACATATATATGAATGTATAATATGTACACACACACACACACATATATATATATATTTTCTTAAATTCTCTTCATCTTCTTAGCTTCCTTCTTGTTTATTTTATCTTAGATTTATCTAATTTTGAGAGTGAGAATGTGGTCCCCAATTATTATCATTTTTTGTTTATGTATCCCTGTAATGTTTTGTTTCTCCTCTAAGAATTTTGATGCCCTGTAACACAGTGCACGTATTTAATATTTACATTTCTTCATTGCCTATGATACCTTTTAAGAAGGTGTGGTTTCCTTCCTTATCCCTTAGAATGAGATTTATTTTTGATTTTGCTTTGCCTGTGATCAGAATTGCTACCCCTGCTTTTTTTGCTTCAATTCAAGCATAATATATTCCTCACCACTCTTTTACCCTTAACTTGTATGTACCTTTGCTTCAAATGTTTCTTATAAACAACATATTGGAAGAGTTTGGTTTTAATCCATTCTGGTATTTGTTTCCATTCTATGAGAGAGTTTAATCTCAATCACATTTACAGTTATGAATACTGATTCTTTATTTCCCTCTATACTTTGTCTTCCCTAATTTTTACTTTTCTCTTTCCTTTCTCCCCTTGGCCTCCTCACTAATGTTTTATTTTTAACTACTGCTTCTCAATCAGCACCTCTTTCTATCAACTCTTTCACCTCTCCTTCATTTGCCTTTTTACTTTTTTTAAACTTTTTCCCTAACTATAATTTTATTTTTCACCCTCCAATTTTTCCCTTCCCTACCCTTCTTGCCTGACTATGCCAATAGTAGACATATAGAAAAGCCTATTGTGTTAGAGGAATTTATCATGAAAATGGAATTAGTAAAACTATTTGATTAATTCATGGCATAGGTATATACTCATAAATCTGTAAAATGGTACAGCCAATTTACTATGGAGTTCAATAAATTCCTCTAGTCAATGTTTATACTATATACTCTCAAAATTATGACAGCTCTACAGAACTTGATAAAGTTCAGAGAAGGGGGTTACTGATTATTTCCTTGCAAAATACCTTTGTACAGTTACACACAGAATACCTTGCAGACCATCAACTAACGCTCTTCCTAATAGGCTGAGTGAAAAGCATTTTTCGACATCACATTCTAACAATTTCTTAGAGACCTGATTTTGAGATGAGTAGTAAAAGAGCAAAACTTGAGAGATGTCAGTATACTGTATACTGTGGTATATATAATGAAATTTAAACAGTATAATGTACCAATTCATGCAAATGCTTATTTTGAGCATTACCATGTACTGCATTAGTATAAGTTGCAATCTAAAGGCATTGTTTGGCATGTTTTTGCTATTATTGAAAATAAAGCCTGTTAGGCTGAAAAAGTATGTTTTCTGCCAGTTTGAGGTTCATTTCTAGGGTAGTTAGGAAGAAACTAACATAATCTCCAATTATAATTAATTCCATGTGAAATTCATATTTTGAACCAAATTTGCCCCAAAATGTACAGCACTAGGAGGAAAGGAATACCAAAAAAAAAAAAAAAAAAACCTCAGCACCATTTAACATATAAGACAATAACTCTGTGTAATCCTGAATGTGCTTTCTAAGTATTTAAATTGTTCCTTTTAGGCAACTAATCAGCACAGTGGTAGAGCACGACTTTGGAGTCAGAAGTAGGGGAGTTTGAATCTGGTCCCAGACACTTGACTCCTACTTGCTGCATGACTTTGGGCAAGTCACTTACCTTCCTTACTAGAGTTTTGCTTCTGAATGCTGCTTTTGAATCATCCCTTCTTTCTTTCATCCTTTTCTTCTCCTTGTTCCCTTTTACTTTGCTTTTTAACTTTTAATTTTTTTATCTTTTCTTTTACTTTTATCCACACTTTTATCAGTCCCTTCTTCCCCTTTTATTCCCCTTACTTCCTCACATAATCTGCTTCCCCATAGAGTAGGATAAACTTTTAAAAATACATACTATATATATATATATATATATATATATATATATATATGTACACAAACGTTTAATATACACATATATAGGTATACATATATGTATATATACATATATATATATATGATTCTATAATTCTGAGCTTGTCCTTCACACCAAACAGATCAGCTAATATTAGAGAAAAGGAAAACGATAAATGTTGAAGGGAATGTGGGAAAATTGGGACACTAATGCACTTTTGGTGGCACCGTGAACTGATCCAACCATTCTAGATTGCAATCTGAAACTACGCTCATAGGACAATAAAACTGTGCAAACCTTTATACCCAAAATGGGGAAAATATTCACATGCACAAGAATATTCACTGCAGATCTTTATGTGCTGGAAAAGATTTGGGAATCAAGGAGATGTCCATCAATTAGGGAATGGATGAGCTAGTTCTAGTATAGGGATATAATACAACATTATTGCTCTATGTAACATTGTGCAATGGTCAGTCATAATAGGCTTAGCTCTTCTCAGCAATATACCTATCAAAAACAATTCTAAAAGATCTGTTATGGAAAACTCTATCCACATCCAAAGAAAGAACTGTAGAAACTAAATGGACATGAAAGAATAGTATTTTCACCTTTTAAATTTTGTTTTATTTATTTATTTTTGCTTTATTTAAAGAAAGATTTTATTTATTTTGAGTTTTACAATTTTACCCCCATTCTTGTATCCCTCCCCCCACCCCACAGAAGGTATTCTGTTAGTCTTTACATTGGTTTCATGTTATATATTGATCTCAATTGAATGTGATGACAGAGAAATCATATCCTTAAGGAAGAAAAATAAAGTATAAGAGATAGTAAAATTACATAAAAATGACAGTCTGTAATTCTTTCTCTGGATACAAATGGCATTCTCGATTGCACATAGCCCAAGATTGTCCCTGGTTGGTGCACTGAAGAGATGTTGCTGTTAGGGTATACAATGTTTTTCTGGTTCTGCTCATTTCTCTCAGCATCAGTTCTTGCAAATTTTTTCCAGTCTTCCCTGAATTCCCATTCCTACTGGTTTCTAAAAGAACAATAGTGTTCCATGACATACATATACCACAGTTGTTAAAACAATACTCAATTGAAGGACATTCACTTAATTTCCAATTATTTTGTCAGCAGAAACAGAACAGGGCTGCTATTAAATATTACTGTACAAATGATGTTTTTACCCTTTTTCATAATCTCTTCAGGGTATAGACCCAGTAGTGTTATTGATGGATCAAAGGGTATGCACATTCTTCTTGCCCTTTGGGAATAATCCCAAATTGCTCTCTAGAATTAGATGAGTTCACAGCTCCACCAACAATATATTAGTGTCCCAGATTTCCCAGATCTCTTCCAACATTGATGATTATCTTTCTGGTCATATTGGTCAATCTGAGGGGAGTGAGGTGGTATCTCAGAGATGCTTTAATTTGCATTTCTCTAATAAGTAATGATTTGGAGCAATTTTTCAGATGATTATGGATTGCTTCAATTTCCTCAGCTGTAAATTGCCTTTGCTTGTCCTTTGATCATTTGTCAATTGAGGAATGGCTTGTTTTTCTGAAAATATGACCCAGTTTCTGTGTATTTTCAAAATGAGTCCTTTCTCAGAAACATTAGTTGTAAAGATTGTTTCCCAGTTTACTACATTTGTATTGATCTTGGTTACAGTGGTTTGTCTGTGCAAAAGCTTTTTAATTTAATGTGCTCAAAACTATCTGGTTTGTTTTCAGTGTTGTTCTCTATATCTTCCTTGGTCATAAATTGTTTCCCTTTCCATAGATCTGACAGGTAAACAACAACTTGATCTCCTAGTTTTCATATAATATTGTTTTTCATGTCTTAATCCTGTATCCTTTTAGATCTTATCTTGGCATAGGGTGTGAGCTGTTGGTCTAATCTAAGTTTCTTCCATACTAACTTCCAATTTTCCCAACAGGTTTTATCGAAGAGAGAGTTTTTATCCTAATAGCTGGACTCCTTGGGTTTATCAAACAGCAGATTACTATAATCATTTACTGCTATTGCACCTAGTCTGTTCCACTGATCCAAGACTCTATTTCTTTGCCGATACCAGACAGTTTTGAGGATCAATGTTTTATAATATAATTTTAGATCTGGTAAGGCTAAGCCACCTTCTTTTGAACTTTTTTTCTTTGAATCCTTGGAAATTCTTGACTTTTTATTTCTCCATATGAATTTACTTACAACTTTTTCTAACTCATTAATGTGATTTTTTTTTGGAATTTTGATTGGTAGAGCACTAAACAAGTAGTTTAGTTTGGGTAGAATTTTCATTTTCATTATATTAGCTCAACCTATCTATGAACAGTTGATGTTTGTCCAGGTATTTGAATCTGATTTTATTTGTGTGAGAAGAGTTTTGTAATTGTTTTTAAAAAGTTTTTGAGTCTTCCTTGGCAGATAGACTCCCAGGTATTTTATTTTGTCTGAGGTTACTTGGAATGGAATTTCTCTCTCTAGCTCTTCCTGCTGTATCTTGCTAGACATATATAGAAAAGTTGAGGATTTATTAGGGTTTATTTTATATCCTGCTACTTTTCTAAAGTTGTTAATTTTTTCTAGTAGTTTGTTAGATGACTTTATGGGATTCTCTAGGTATACCAACATGTCATCTGCAAAGAGTGAGAGTTTTGGCTCTTCCTTCCCTATTCTAATTCATTCAAATTACTTTTCTCCTCTTATTGCTGAGGCTAACATTTCTAATACGGTATTGAATAGTAGTGGTGATAAAGGGCATCCTTTTTTCACCCCTAATTTTATTGGGAATGCTTCAAGCCTATCACCGCTGCATATAATGCTTGTTGATAGTTTCAGATAAATAATGTTTATTATTCTAAGGATCCAACACTCTCTAGTGTTTTTTATTAGGAATGGGCATGGTATTTTATCTAAACCTTTTTCATCATCTAATGATATGATCATATGATTTCTGATAGGTACGTTATTGATGTAATTAATTTTACCAGCAGTTTTCCTAATATTGAACCAACCTTGATTCCTGTGATAAATCCTACTTGATCATTATGTATTATCCTAGTGAAAATTTGTGTAATCATTTTACTAAGAATTTATTTAAAATTTTTGCATCTATATTCATCAGGGAGATAGATCTAAAATTTTCTTTCTCTGTTTTAATTCTTCCTGGTTTAGGTATCAGTACCATATTGGTATCCTAGAAGGAGTAAGTCAGGGTTCTGTCTTCACCTATTTTTCCAAAGAGTTTATGTAGAATTGAGACCAATTGTTGCTTAAATGTTTGATAGAATTCACTTGTGAATCCATCTGGTCCTGTAGAATTTTTCTTAGTGTGTTCAATAAAGGCTTGTTTAATTTGTTTTTCTGAGATGGTTGTTTTGGTATTTAATCTCCTCTTCATTTTATCTGGGCAACTAATATTTTTGTAAATATTCATCCATTTCACTTAAATTGTCAAATTTATTGGCATAGAATTGGGCAAAATAATTCTGCATTATTACTTTAATATCCTTCTTGTTGGTGGTGAGTTCACCTTTTACATTGCTGATATTAGCAATTTGGTTTTCTTCTTTTTTTATCAAATTGGTCAGAGATTTATAAATTCTATTGGTTTTTTCATAAAACCAGCTCTCGGTTTTATTTATTAGTTTAATAGTTTTCTTGTTTTTGATTTTATTAATTTCTCCTTCAATTTTTAGAATTTCTAATTCAGTATTTAATTGGGGGTTTTTAATCTGTTCTTTCTCTGATTTTTTTTTACTTGCATATTTAGTTCATTGATTTCTTCTTTCTCTAATTTATTCTTGTAAGGATGTAAAGATATAAATATAACCTGGTCAGCGTCCTTCGGTGTATCCCATAGATTTCGGCATGTTGTATCATTATTGTCATTACCTAGGATGAAATAATTAATTATTTCTATAATTTGTTCCTTGATCCACTCATTCTTTAAAATGAGGTTATTTAGTTTCCAATTATTTCTGGGCCTATAGCTCTCTGGCCCAGTATTACATATTAGTTTTATTGCATTATGAACTGAGAAAGATGTATTTACTATTTCTGCCTTTCTTCAATTGATCATTAGGTTTTTATGTGCTATTGCAATGTCCATTTTTGTGAAAATGCCATGTACTGCAGGAAAAAAAAGTATATTCCTTTCTATTCTCATTAAATTTCCTCCATAGATCTATCATATCTCTTGTTTCTAACAATCCATTTAACTCCTTAACTTCCTTCTTGTTTATTTTATGATTCAATTTAACTAAATCTGAGAGCGGGAGGTTGAGGTCTCCCACTAGTAGAGTTTTGCTGTCTGTATCTTTCTGTAGCTCTTTCAACTTCTCCAAGAATTTGGATGCTGTCCCATTAGGTACATACACATATAGTATTGAAATTACTTTATTGTCTATGTTATTTTTAGGAGGATATAGTTTCCTTCCTTATCTCTTTTAATGCTGTCTACTATTTTAGCTGCTTTGTCTGAGATAAGGATTGCTCCCCCTGCTTTTTTTTCACTTCAGCTGAAGCAAAATATATTTTGCTCCCACCTTTTTCCTTTAATCTATATGTATCTCTGTGATTGAAATGAGTTTCTTGTAAGCAGCATATTGGAGGATTTTGTTTTTTAATTCACTTTGCTATTTGCTTATGTTTTAAGGAAGAGTTCTTCCCATTCACATTCAAAGTTATAATTACTAACTTCTTATTGCCCTCTATGCTATCTTCCTTCTGTTTGTATTTTCCCCCTTTTCCCCTTTATCCATATTGCCCAGTGTTTTTTCTTAATTATGAAACCTTCAGTCTGTTTGCCCTCATATCAATTCCCCTCCCCTTTTTTCCCTTTCCCTTTTCCCTTTCTTCCCCTCCTTCAGTTAGTTCCCCTTTCCCCCCTCCTGTTGTCCCCCTCCCTTTTTCCCCTTTTAATTTTTGAAAGGTAAAATAATTTTCTTAACTTAAGTGTGTCTAAATTAACTTTAAGCCAAATCTGATGAGATGAAGATTAAGGTTATTCTCACCCCTTCTCCTTCTCCCCTCAATTACAATAGGTCTTTTGTACCTCTTGATGCAATGAGATTTACCCCCATTCAGTCTCCCTCCAACCTCCCTTCTCCTTACTGCCCCCCTTTTTAAGGAAGTATTGTTTTTAATCATTCTATCTGAGTCACAGAAGTTACAATTCTTAAGAGTTACCAGACTCTTTCTCTCAAGTGTGTGTATATAGCCAATTTCACCTTATTGTATAGCAGTTTTTTTAACCTTTTCATGTGACTCTTGTGCCTCCTGTTTGATGTCCAAATTTTCTATTTATCACTGATCTTTTCATTTCTATTTCTATTATTCTTTGTGTATTATTTGATCGCATATTTAAAGAGTTCTAAAGAATCAAATAGAAAATTGAAAGAGTTATCAATTTCTAAAACTGGCATGATATGAAATAAACTCTCAAAAATTATTAGCATTTTTATATATTATACCAAGAAAACATAGTAAAAAGAAATATAAAGAGAAATTCCAATTAAAATAACTGCTTGGGAGTATATCTATTCATAAAAACCCAGGGAGTATATGAATACAATTACAAAATTACTTTTCACACAAATAAAGATAGATCTAAACAATTAGAGAAATATATCATTTAAAGATCTTGTCAATACAATAAATGATAATTCTAATTTATTTAACTGGTTTTACACTAATTAAACTTTGAAAACATTTTTACAAAAGAATAAAATTTATCTGAAGAACAAAATATCAAAAATATTAGGTTAAGTAATGAAAAAAATGTGACAGAAAGCAGGCTACAATTTCCATATTTCAAACTATATTCTGAAAGTGGTCATCATGAAAACAATTTGGTACTGCTTAAGAAATAAAGTGATGGATAAGTGAAATAGATTAAGTACATAATTTACAGTAGCCAAGAAATATAATGTTCTAGTGTCTGATTCGCTGCATTATCTAAGCTTTGGGGATAATAATTCAATATCTGGGGATAAAAGGAAAACTGAAAAATAGTTAGGAAGAAAATAAGCATAAAGGAAAATTTCACATAGTATATCAAAATGAGCTCAAATTGGATAACTGATTTAGACATAAATGGGTATGATGCATTAATTATATCAGACAGGTACATTTTTTCCATGTATACCTAACTTATTGTTGATATGCATCATTATGTCTAAATCACATACTTATTTCTATGCTTTGGGTAAGATCATTAATTCTTTGTATCCTCAATTTTCTCATTTGTCTTTAATAATGGATTGAGAATTGACCGGCATTTTGAGATTTGCAATTAAGAGGGACAGTAATTCTCAATCCTGAGAGAAAGTTGGGACAATAGTAATTTCTGAACTAAAGCTACCACTTGAATCACACTTGGGATTTCTGTATAGGACATATGGAGTCTGTGAGAAATCAGTTTTGATGAAGAAGATGTGACTATACTTAGGAAGTTGACTGGGTAGACTAGGGGATAGAAAGAAAGGGTTACCCAAATTTGCCCATGATTTAGTAACACATTGAAAAGGCCAACTACTGAAAAGACACAGAAAAATAAACATTTAAAGAAAGATTAAGCTATAGCAACAAAGGGGGAGATTATTTTTCCTCTAACATAAAGAAGCTAGCAATTAACTAGAAACACAAATCTTTATACTAAGATCGAAAATCAAAACTTTAGTATTAAGAACTGTTTTTTTCCTGAGGTCTCTGAACTATTGTGATTTACCTAATAAAGTTTCACAGAGCTGTTGCTGTTGATTTGTTTCTTGGGTTTGGTTCTGCCCCAAGATGAATTGCAACTCAGACTCAGGAATGTAGGTTTTGAAAAGAAAATAGAGACTTATTAAAGGAAATTACATGCATATAGAGAAAGTAATAGAAAATTTAAAAGAATTTAAAGAGAAGATCATGTGAATTGTTGACTGAATTGGCCAGGCCAGCTGACTAGGTTTCAGCAGGAGGCTGGAAAGTAAAAGAGAGAGAGCCTCTTCCTCAATCTCCTTAAATTCTTTCCCAGAGTACATGGGAGGCAGGGTGGTAATCTGAGAGTGACCCAAATACTGCATTGGAGATTTTGCCTTTTGGGGAGGGGTCTCTTTGGGAAGTCTTGGGCATTTCCAGGGCCTGTGCTTCCTGGCTGCCCCACCAGAAAACAATATAATACAAATCAGGTTGAAGATCAGACCCTCAGGTGTGGCCTAAATTAGATAATAAAGGAGAAGGAAGTTTCCCTTTTCAATACAAACAAAAGATTTACTAAATTTTCCTCCAACTGATCTCATCACTCCCATGCTCAGGTTTCTCTGCATCATATTTTCATAAAACTGTATTAAAAAAGGTCATATGAACCTGAAAGACATTAGATTGTCTCTATACCAGTGGTTAGTTGCATGCTATTAGAAGGTGTGGTTAATTAAATGTTTAGCCTAAAGTGTGAGAAAGAAATGGGAAAAATGGAGAAAAGGAAAACTTTGAGAGATTCAGTTCTACTCCATTAAGACGAATTGGAGGGAGTAGGAAAGATCAGTTTTCTTCTTCAGTGCCATCCATGATATGTCATGTATATTTAACAATCAGATATTTAATTTTCTTTTTTTAGGTATTTATTTTTTCATCTCTATAAAAGTTTTATGAGAATGCAGATGTAGTCATAGCATCATTGATGAAAATTTGAGAAAGGAACAGGAAGGTTTCTATAAATAATAGCCTACTTCAGTTGACTGAAGATAGGTAAAGGAATACACTTTCCCTTTTCTTGCTGTTTATTTTTAGAACAAAATCATGAGAGAATTCTTAGGAAACTTAATAAATCATAGATGATATCATTATAATTAATAAAATCATAATGAAAATGGATAGCTAAATGGTATGATGGAAAAAGCTCATGAAATTCCTTGGTGAGCATATACTGTCATAGATTTAGAAGTTCTTTAGTGTAGTTATTGATTTCCTGTGGAGGATTCATGAGAAGTTATAGATACAAGAAAGACAGGATGAGGAGGTAGAGATGAGTTGTAGCCTTCATTATTGGAGAGATTATCTTACTTCTTTAAATGAAAATCCATTAATAATTATTTACTGGGTGCTTGCCATGTGTCAGGCAATGAACTAAGTGCTGGGGATATGAAAGAAGACAAAAAACTTTTCCTATCCTTAAAGGACATCACAAACTATAGTAAACATTTAAGAGTGAGAAATAAACAGATATATGAGGACATCCTGGAATCAGTAAGATTTATCTTCCTTAGTTCAAATCTGGGTTTTATATATTCACTGCCTGTGTGACCCAGGTCATGTCTTTTAAGATTTTTTTTTATTTCATTTCTTCACCTCAAAACGGTGTGGAGAAGTAAATGCTGAATAATGCCTTCATCTTTCCAAAACATTCCAAATGGGGTAAAGAATAACTGGACATAACTGAAATGACTGAATAACAACAGCAAATCCTAATGAAACTAATGAAAAAATAAAAAAAATAATAAAAATAATAATCAATGATGATGGTAGCTCAAATTTTCAGTCAAGTTACACAAAATATGAGACCTTACACTTTCCTTAAGTAGTATGATTTTCATTCAACATTTAATTTCATTAAGAGAATTGAACAGAGTTTTGATAAACTCTACACCACACCCATGTCAAAATTACGAACCAATCCTTGAAGGCTTATAAAAGTAGAGATAATTTTTTTCAGTGCTCTCTCTCAATTTCAAATAAAAAAATATATTGGAGGTATAAATATTCATGACAATTATGTTGTGGGAGATATTCAGGGAAATGCCAAAATTAAGAAAGATTTTCCATATATACTAAGATACTTTAGAGGTTTCTAGTCAAATATTATCTTATGCTGATCTCATCAAGCTCTATTGCAGTCAAATAAATGAGATCTATGTCAGTCAAAAGTTATTTGCCATAACCATCTTCATAGGGAAAATAAATTGGATGAAGTATTTCTGTTAAAAAAAGAATTTCTATTGTCCAGACTAAAAATTGTTGTATGACTTCTATAACTGGCTAATCAGTACATCTCTTTTATAGATATTTGTGATTATCACTGAAATGACAGATTATCAATGAAATGACAGAAGGAAAAAGGTGACTGAAATTCTTAGGAAATTATAAGTATTTTAATTACTCCTTAAAATAATAACTTTTTTAATTGAAGAATCAATAAGATTATATTATGGCATGTCACATTTTCAAAGAAATCAAAGTTGTATGTCACCTGAAGGACATACATGCAACATTGAATATCTTTATCTGTGTTAGTTTGTACTGGTTATCCTTCACACACGTATTTCCCTTCTATTTCCCTTGTACCTCTTAGATGTCTTTGCTTCCTAAAACAATGCTTTCCAAATAAAGTAACTTTCTCAATAACACTGAGTAAGATGATCCAGTGTCCTCTCAGGTCAATCATTTATATTCATTCTTATTAAGTGGCTGACTCATCTTTTCCCCACATACCTGTCTCTTCTTTTGAAGGATGCACAAATTTATGTTTGTAAAATTGAGAAAGGAAAAAAGTTATGACAAATCTTCCCCCAATACTCTTTTTCAGCTTTCCTATTTAAACCTTTAATAGCTCCTTATTGTCTTATAAAGAATAAAGCCCTTGGACTAATTTTTTAGGTTTGTCATGGATAGTCCCCACTAGTTAACCATGTTTTGGTTAACTACCTAACATAGAACTCTACTCTAGTTAAGCTTCTATCACCATTAAGCATACCCTCCTACACTCCAAGTCCATGAATACTTCCACGTCTCTTCTCCTGCCTTTACTATCACCTGGGACTCTCTCACTTCTCTTCCACTTATTTATATCCCACTTAACCCTCAAGACCCAGCTCCTTAAACATTTCTCTGACACATTCATTCTATTTTTCACTAAACTGCATTGAATTTATAATCAGTTTAGAATTTGTTTAATCTAATTATTTCCTATAAAATTCAGAAGCATACCCAGACAAGTAGGAAGGATTTGACAGTAATATGTGGAATTTATTATGTAACTTTTTAAAAAGCAAGCTGAACTCTATAGAGCTATGCAGTATGAAATCAGATTGTCCTAGAAGTATTAGTGCAGTTTCAAACTTTAGTAACTTAATACTATTTTTCTATCTCCTTTGTATTTTGGAAATGTTTTGTTGTTTGAGAATTTACATGTGAACATGGGGTTGTATCTGTATTCATTAATTTCAGAATGAATATAAAAAGAAAATAAAATTGCTTTCTACTAAAAAAAAGATGATCCAGTGGATACTATCCTGCACTTCATGTAAGAAACACATGAGCCCAAATTTGGCCTCAAATATTTAATAGCTATGTGATCCTGGTCAAATAAATTAGCTTTATTTTTTTTCAGTTTCTTATTTTTGAAATGAACAAGGAGACCAATGACACTGGATAAATGAGTACCAGGCAAGACCTGAGGTGTAAGAATATGAGAAAGATGTGTGTGTGTGTGTGTGTGTGTGTGTGTGTGTGTGTGTGTGTATCAATGCCTAGGCTTGTTTGTGCATGAAGGACTTTGAATATCAGAGGGATGCTATTTTGATTCTTTAGACAATAAGTAGCTACTGAATTTTAATCAATTTTTGGTTCCCTTTAGGAAAATCCTTCTCTTGGTTGAAGAGAGGATGAACTGTGATGGTGAGACTCACAAGGAGGTTATTGTTATAGTACAAACATGAGGTGATGAGAGCCTGCATTAGATTAAAGCAGCATCACAAGAGAGAATGGAGCATTTGAGTAAATCTCACCCCCTTCTCTCTCTGTCTCTGTCTCTCTGTTGCTGTCTCTGTCTCTGTCTCTCTTTTTGGTTCTCTTTCCATTGAACGGCCTCAGTGTAGTCAGAACCTAAACATGAAAGATCACTCTGCACAAAGTGGGACAAGTTAGCTCTAGGAATAACACACATTAAGTACAGGTAAAGAAGAAAAAATATAAAAGACCTTCCTTTCTTATCATGTCAACCTGAAGCGCTTCACTTTGAACCTTTTCCCCCAACTTCTTTCATCTCTGTTTGTTCACTTTAGAGAATCAGTTTTCTGAAAAGTTAGCAAGCCTCCCTGGCAGCTAAATTGCTGAGCAGCAGGGGTCATATGTACCCTTATTTGCTTCCTGAATATCAACATTTCTGTATGGTAGAATTTGCCTTTCAAATCTCAAAAACCTAAATGCCATAAGAAACCACCCTGATCATGTGTAATTTCCTTGTAATGTTCCCCTGGATATGAGTAACATAAAGTGGAAAGAGTTGAAGTGTCAAATTAACAATTAGTGGTTCCTCTGGGAATTTAAAGACCACAATTTCTTCCCCTCTCCTCCCTTACTGTGCTAAATATGATCACAGACTTTTAAAGAAATGCTAACTTGGTTGATTCTTCATGATCCTATCAGTAACCTTTGAATTGATTAAGGAAGTCTTTCTTTTCAGTCATGTTTCTAATGATGTAGGCAAGTGGTTTCTAATTTTTTTTCACACACCTCTATCTTATAAAAAAAAAATTAAACAAATACAATCCCTTTACATGTAATACATTTACAAATTAAATGGTGCACTACTATATTCATATGATATATACTATAAATATACATAAAATAGAATTGTATAAAGAATGAAAAAATGAAATATGTATTTAAAATAATATTTTATTTCATTCTATTTACCAATGCAAAATATCATTGTGCTCTCATAAAAATGTTTTATATTTAATAAGGAACATGATTGATTATCCTTCATTATTTATGAAAATATTACTTTAATAATATGACATCAATTGAGAAGTCAGGTTCTCAGTTCAAATTATTTTGGTACATGAGTTTCATAGTTTTCATAGATGAAAGGTATCATCTCACAAAGATAAAGAGATATAAAAAGGGAAAAATATTGGCATATATGATGGGAACAATATTTTAAGGTCACACTCCTTGGAGAATAAATTAGTGTTTCCTTTAAAAATGTATTGAAACTATTCTTGAGATTTAATTAGTCCAGCTTTGACCACTGAAGTAGATTTCTGATCTCTTATGCACAAAAGTAGTTAGGATAGGATTTGCTGGAGATTTTCTCATTTATGTCTTATTGCAAACCAACAGCATGCTTAACACTAGCATAAAAGTGCTGTACTCAGATAATTAAAGAATGTGTCCTCAAAGAATATATTTTTCCTACTGCGAATGTCCTTCCCCTGGTATGACCAAGTAAACTAACTTTGAATAACTCTTAGGCAACATATAAATTTCTTATTTCTTATTTTGTTTCATGTTGAATTTTGGGTAACTATTTGACTTGTCTTTTTTGACCTAATAAAGAATCAGACTCATTTTGTTTCTAAACCTAAAAAGTTTGTGTGTGTTTATGTGTGTGTGTGTGTGTGTGTGTATGTGTGTGTGTGTGTGTGTGTGTGTTTAATTTATCTAAAGAAATTTCCTTCGACCCTAAGGTCAGAAAATGAGGGGAGGAGAAGGTAATAGTCACTGGTGGTCAGCTGCCAGGTTCAAAGAGTTTATGTTCCAGGTGGGAAGAATGGGGTAGAACAGAGAAGATAAAGCCAATGGATACTCTTGGCTTGGGATTTTTTCCCCAATAAAATTCAGATGATTTTATAGGCTATAGGGAGAGATTATTATGAACAGGACTGAAGATCTGAGAATATTCTGTATTTGACCACTGTGCCCCAAATCCATCGGTAGCAGCAACCACTGCTGTTCCTTATCTCTTAATAGAAACCTATTCCTTCATCCCTCACTTGCTGTGGCTACATTTTTTTCTGGACTCCTCTAAGATTTCTTTTTGCACACAGTGTGAGCCTTCTATGTTCTACTGGGGAAGAAAGGAGAGAAGAACACAAGGAACAGGGGAAACTGAACCTAAGTGAGTAATGAGTGTCTGTCTACTCACCTACAGAAAAGTCCATCTGGCTTATTCAATGCATTTGGTAACATGAATAGATAAATATTGCACTGGACAGTTGTATTATTTTTGTTTTTATATTTTCTTCCTTTTTAGTCAGGTAATAATCATTTCTTAAATACCTGTTATGTGCATACACCATGTACACTGCTCTATACCTCCCAGTTAAGCATTGCTCACAATCTTTTTGTGAATTCCACAATATTGAATAGAATTCCTCATGCAATAGAAAAACTCAAATGTAGAGCACATACTCAAAAACTTCAGTAAAAGGAGTTGTCATACAACTTATCAAGTTTAATACAATTCACCAAACTTGATTGAAAAAGTTTCTTTCAATTATTTGTTGTTGTTTTAGAGTTATTTCACTCATGTCTGATTTTTTTATGACCAAATTTGAGGTTTTCTTGGCAAAAACAATGAACTGGTTTGTTACTTATCCAATTCATTTTTCTGATGAAAAAATGAGGCAAACAAGGCTAAGTAAATTGTCCAGCATCACACAGCTATTTTTTGAGGTTCAATTTAATTCAAGGAGACAAATCTTCCTAACTCTATACCAGTCACTATGTCCACTGTTTTCCCTTTCTTTCCTACCTTATATTCCATATTATTATTTCAATAGATTTGGTGTTTATTCATCATCCCTTAACATTTGAAGAAAACATAAAACTTAGTAGTAGATATAGACATGGGAGATCTAAGAACAAAATCTACCCTTGGCATTTCCTAGTTATTAGGCAATGAATAAGTCATTTGTCCTATTTGAAATTCTTCACTTTTATGGGGCAGCTAGGTAGTGCAGTGGATAAAGCACTGGCCCTGGAATCAGGAGTACCTGGGTTGAAATCTGGCCTCAGACACTTAATAATTACCTAGCTGTGTGGCCTTGGGCAAGCCATTTAATCCCATTTGCCTTGAAAAAAAACTAAAAAAAATTCTTCACTTTTTTCTATATATAAATGTCAGATATAAATTCTATACTATAGAATACTATAAAGTTAATGTTTGTAAAAGATTTTGAACCTCAAAGCATTATATTAATATTGGATATTTATTGTTACTATTGTTGTTATTATTATTATTATTATTATTACCATCAACCATTTTTATGCATCACATGGATAATTCTGCTTCTGTGTGGAAAGCATCCTATTTTCCTGTGACTTTGCAAATAAGAAACTTCACTTTGCCAGTCAAATGACAGCTTCAATTGACTACTTATAGCTTATGTAAGAAATACTGATTAAAATAAAGATGACTCACAAATGGAACATTAAGCATGTATTTCACCCTACATAATAAGAAACAAACAAAGAAGCTCCCTTCAGATTTCAGCTTTTTCCAGAATGATCATAGAAAGATAACTGAATAAAGATTCATCATACAGAATTCAGTGACAACCAAGACCAATCAATTTAGATCACTGCTCCTGAGCCATTAATAGGAACAAATCACTCAGAGGGAAAAAAGCAATGACAGTAGTGTCAGGAACCTGAATATTTACTATTCTGTAGAATAAACATGGAAGCTTGATGAAATTTCCACTTTTTTCTGGAATTTCTGTCACATCTTTTGTAATTTTCATCCAGCAAACCCAGGTTAGGGGAAAAAAGTATCTTCTATCTTGTTTTGACTTTTCAAAATACTTTTAAATTTTCTGTGGAAGTAGAGTGTAACTGTATCTCAGTTCAATTTAACTCAACAAAACTCATCTCAATTAATCATTATTTATTATGTGCCAAATACTGTCTAACGGTAAAATAAAGTACAATAATGTTTACCTTCAAGAAGTTTATATTCCTTGGAAAATATCCATTCAAGAAATAAATGCAAAATAGTCCATTACTTACCTTTTGTCATTATATAGACTGTCCCTCATGCCTGGAATAATGCAATACCTTTATGTGTGTGTGTGCATGTGTGTACATGCACACACACACACATATACATATATATATATATATATATGCATGTATGTATGTATATACATATTTGGAATCACCATCCCTAGCCTATATAAAGGCTCTGAGGTGTATAGAGACAGCAAGCAGGTTAAGTGCGTACTGGGGGCAGAGGTTTTGATTGGGATAGCCACAAGTGTTGAAGAGAGAATCCATCCTAATAAAAAGAAGACCAGGGAACAAACTGAGGTCATGCTTTCCAACTCACAGATTACTTATAGTAGTGTCACTGACTTAAATGACATCTGAATCTTCAGTATGAAGAGACTGATGCTGTTCAGCAGCTAAGTCTACTGGTATCTGTGCTGCAGCAGAAACAGGTGTTACAATGAGGATTCCCAGTACAATACTGTGAATACTCAAGAAAAGTTGAAAAATGAGAAAAATTAGAGAAATCATTAATTAAAACTATACATAATAAAGAGAAGCCATTAAACATAGTCTTATAATCATAAGGAAAGATAATCTTACAAGCATAAGGAAAGAATGGAAAATGTAAAACCTAAAAAAGAAGTAAATTGAATAATTAAGATAATATGAAAGAAAATGAAACACAATTATCTAACAAAAGAGGGAAATCTGTGAACTCCTCATAGACTTTGAGATAATAAATATCAAGGTACCACAGAACAGTTCAGAAAATACATAAAAAACATGCATAAAATTATGAAATTATTATCAGAGAAAACAGATTTTTTGATATAGAGTTTCAATGAAAACATTATGGAAAATCTCTCCAAAGAAGTGGAAGTTCAATGAAAGAAAAATAAATTTTATATAACATACTTGGAATATCTTAAATACAAGATGAAGAAATAACTGGAAAATCATAGCTCTCTCAGAAAAAAAAATCATTGATAGATAAAAACCTGAATTCAATAATACAGAAAAGAATTCAAGAAAACTATTGATAATTTCTTGATACATTCAATCTGGCACAGATCAAGAGAACCTGTGGTTTGTTGCATAAAGAACACACATACACACACACACAGATACACACAAACATATTTTAAGGCACCAAAACTTAAATTGTTTATAAATTTAGCACTTGTAACAACCACCCACTCATTTTTCATGGAAAAAAAGGAGAAAAACATCAAATGTGAATTAAAATGTAAATGATGCAGACTTAAGACACATTTATAATAAAATCCCACAAATAATAATATAATGATATAGGCAAAAAAAGAGTTTAAAATTTAACCCAAAATAAAATATCTTATAAACTTAGATCAAATTAATAATTAAAATGATGGAAGTACAACAGCAGAGGGATATTTAAAGGAGACTTGTCAAATCCCACACAAAAGCAGAAACCAGAAATAAGAAATATTTTTAACTTGCAAGTCCCCCCACCAAATAAAAGAAGAGAAGCACAAGAAATGTAAAAAAAATATATACTTTTCAAGTAAAGAATGAGTAACAAAATAAATTATGTGGCATTTAAGATTATATTCATTTTAGTTTTAAAGGAAAACGATTTATATTTGAAGCAAAACATAAAAAAAGAAACTAAGGACAATCTATAGATGAAAAAAGATATAAAAGTCTAATGATTCATAGAAATCAACATGCCTCTTTTTGCCACTTATTCTCTATATTACCAGTGAAAAATCACTTAACTATACTGAGACTCAGTTTCCCTATCTGAAAAATTGTACTTTACGATAAAATTTGCAGGATTACTCTGAGGCTCTAATGAGAGGCTTTAATGCATTTAAGTTCTTTGCATTCCTCTAAAAATAAATACTATACTACTATAGAGACAGATAGTTATCTATATAGACAGATAGTTATCTATATAGAAAGAAAGATATAGATATCTATATGCCTATATATATATATATATATATATATATATATATATACACACACACATACATTGATGGAAAAGAGGAATGATATCTAAAAAGATATAAAATTATTTTTTCTCCACTGTGAGAAGTGGAAAGGGAGATACAGAGTGGAATAAATTATCTCACAAAATAATCACTTAAAGAGCTTTTATAGTGGAAAGAAAGAAGTGAGATGAGTATCAACAACACTTGAACCTTACTTTTATCAAAATTGGGTCAAAGAGGAAATATATACTCAATTGGGTACAGAAATCTACCTCATTCTACAGGGAAGTTGGGGATGGGGTGTGACAAGGGAAGTGAGGATGACAGACGAGGAGGTAAAATAAATTGAAGTGTATGTGCAAATATATGTATGTATATGTATTCACACAATCCACACACACATACATTCTCTGATGGCTACTTTACCATGATTTGGATAATGGAAAATATTTGCTATTCATTACTTCTTTTCACTGTGGAGCTAGTATTTGGTGGAACAGGTTTCAAGTCTTTGATATAGGACTTGAGTTCCCCTTACACCCAGAAATTACAAAGTGATAGATGAGACATTTGGTTAGATGGTTTGTAAGTGAAGATAGGTCAAATACGAGGTTATATAGACAATAGTACAGACACAGATGAAGATGACCTGTTGCTTCTGCAGATCTCAAAATAAGTTTTCTTTGTCATTGAAGGAAAAGTATAGTAAAAATAGAGGGAGCATAATATAAAAGAAAGAATTATAGGTGGAATATTTGAATTTATAGCTGATATTTGCTACCCCATATGTGACCTTGAGCATGACTTAATCTCTCTTGGCTTCAGTTTTCTCATTCTGTAAAATAAAAACGGTTACATGAACTTTAAGGACATCACTGTCATTAAATATGTATCCTTTAATCTTGATGCAAAACTGAAATAGCATTGGAAGTTCAGTATTAAATAGGAATAATCAATTGTTGAGGGGCAAATATCATACTCTCTTTGCTGATGTAATAAGAGGGACAAGAAGACATTTATGAATTCCATGTGCCCTATGGACATTATTTTTGATGGACCATTAATAATTAGGTTACCTAAAAGTAATTGTATTCTTACAATCATTTCAAAAGGCAAGTTTTGCTAAAGACAAGGTCAAGCCACTAGAAATATTCTATTAAGAAAAAAGATTTCTGCCTGAAAGTATTTCACTTTCAGCCACTTATCTCCACAAAAAAATATTTTCAAGTAACTTGTCTTGACATATTGAAAACCTACAAAATGAACTTATTAAATCTACAGATGACACAAAGGTAGAATGTATTGCTCACACACTAAATGACAGAATCACTGGTCTAAAAGATATCAAGAATCTCAAATGCTTTGTTAAATCAAAAGCAATTCTACAACCAAATGTTTAGGGGAGGAGGAAGGGGGGAACAATTAAAATGTACTCTGCTTAATTAGGAATTTGTTTAAAGGGATTTTTACTGAGCTTTAGTTCTCTTGGCTTTCTCTCCTCCCACTATTATCCTCTTAACTGAGTTCCCCCTCTATGACTACTGCCATAACATACAGCTGCTCAAATCCAGGACTACTCTAGTGCTTAGACAGCTGCTCCTCTCTTTCTTCTCTGGAGATGCTTATCTCTTTCTCAGTATCACCTGTCTGCTGTATTTGTATATTCAATTGCAAGAAATTTAGGAATCTCTATGCTATTGCCCAGGAAGCTTTGGCAGATGAATTGAGGCTAATATGGAGATCAAAATGCAACAAAAATGAAAACTTAAGAAGAAGAACCAAAAATTTCTTATTCTCAGATTGCACTTATTTGAATAATGGAGATAAATGGAAGTCAATGCCCATACATAATATTTTAACTAAAATAATTTAGAATATATCTTAATATTATGCTGCTATTTGTTACTGATTATATGCTATATATATATATATATATATATACATATATATATATATATATATAAACATTCATGAAGAGAACTATTACAAGCCTTGTGTCCTTGTACTATGCTGTTGTGTTGAGTGGTAGATAATAAAAATATACAGTAAGACATAAAACTCTGCCCATTGCCCACATTTCACTTGGGTATGTTACTTAAATCATTCTGATAGGATGTATTCATAATGGGGCATAATAATACCAGAGATGTAGAAAAGTGCATGAATTAGTGTTATTGTTTTGCTTCTATTCATCTCAAATTTAGTCCTTTTATAAACTGAACTAAAAGGAAAGAAAAGGAGCGAAAAAAAGCTCTCATGCCTGTCAAGATTAATTGTACTGCCTGGGTTGTTAATCTCTTTCTATTCAAAAGAGTACAAAAAGCCCCCCAAACAAAACCTTACAAGAAAGGCATAGAGGCACC
Organism: Macrotis lagotis; assembly: GCF_037893015.1. Lineage (NCBI taxonomy): Eukaryota > Metazoa > Chordata > Mammalia > Peramelemorphia > Peramelidae > Macrotis > Macrotis lagotis. Next base: position 148,825,150 of record NC_133660.1, on the reverse strand, counting down.
CCCAAAGTACTGATACAGTTATTAAATGAAGCCCCTAATGGCAGTCCTTTGCTGCAAACTCTGTCTTTAAGCTTCTGGAGTGTCTTTGAGGGAGGGGATGGGAGGAATGGGAGGAGAGGTTGGTTGCTTCTATTGGAACCACAGATGTACACATCCAGGGCCAGGCTTTAGAATTCACTGAAGATCTAGAGGGTATCAAGTGAAAGGTGGATAGATATTCCCACCCTCTTCTTTTGAACTGTTTTGGAAAGCTAATGTACAAATCTCTGCAGCAAAAACAGATTCCTATAATTATTCCTAACCAATCCTCCCACCCAAGGCAATAGGATTTTTTCACATAGATGATCTGAAAGGATATATTTTCAGGAATCATTTCTACAGTGACTAACCAGAGCAGGGAAATAATAGTTCCTTGTATTTTTAGAGTATCTTTCCACAAAAGGCTCAGAGAACTTTTGCAGACATTATCTCATTAACTCTCAAAGTACCTCTATGAGAGAAGCATAAGTATGGGAACTACACTCAGAAATGCAGGAACTGAGACACAAAAAGGTACAAGACTCAATCCCTTTATGATATTTATGCAGGATAAGGCCCATTCTGGAAGCTTCCTAGAACTGACTATCTTCTACAGGACAACGCCCCAGGCATGGTGGTGATAATATTGGTATTTAATTATGGTTGTGGTCACAAAATTGGAATTTAATCAGGCTTTATTCTTCCTTTCTTTTTGATCTTGTGAGATGATGAAGATGATGATGAAGATGATGATGACATTTACTTTAACATAAAGCTGTTTACTTCTTTCTAGTTTCTGGGGACTGTTAAAAAGAACTGAGTGCCATTGTTTTGTCTGGTTCTACATATAAATATGATAATGAAATGCAATATTACAAGTGACAGAGGCTGTTTCTGAAATGAGAGATTGTTATTATTTAGCCATTCAATTATATACAATTCTGTATGATCCCATGGACCATAGCATACCAGATACTTCTTTCGTCCATTATTTCTTGAAGACCATCCAAGCTAATGATCATTGCTTTCATGACACTATCAGTCTCATTCTCTATTATCCCTTTTTTACTTTGCCTTCAATCTTTTCCAACATCCAGATCATTTTCAGTGAGTTCATTTTTTTTCAGTGAGTCCAAAGTTTTTTTAAGTTTCAGCTTCAGCTTTTGACCATCAGTAAACTGTCTGAATTAATTTTATGAAATATTGACTTATTTGATCTGCTTGCTGTCCAAGGGACTCTAAGACTCTAAGAAATGTTCTCATGCTCCCTATTTGGAAAATGTTAATTCTGCTTTTCTTAACTTTCCCACCCAGTTTTCACTGATATGTATTACTACAGTAAAAAACTACTCCTTTTACTATACAGAACTTTGTCAGTGAGTTGATATCTCTAAATTTTATTATGCTGTGTAGATTTGCTAGAGCCTTCTAAGGAAGAAAAATCTTTTCATTTCATTGTTGGAGTTGCCATCTATAGTCATCTTTAAGCCCCAAAATACAAAAGCTGACAAAGTTTCCCTCTATTTGACAGAAAGTGATGGGACTAGTTGACATAATCTTAGTTGTTTATTTTAAATGTCAAGTTTCAAGACAGGTTTTTACATTCTCCTCTTTCATATTCATCAAAATTATTTTTAATTCTTTTTCACTTTCCTCCACCACAGTGGAATCATCTGTATGTTGAAAATTATTGACACTTCTTCCAAAAACCTTAATTCTAACTTTTGATTTGTCCAGCCTGGCACCTTCATATCATGTACTCTGTATCTGTACTAAATAAAAAAAATATGACAATATACAACCTTGCTTTACTCCTTTTACAATCTTATAACAATCACATTCCATATTTCATTATAATTGTTAGTTCCTAACGCTCCAACAGGTTCCTTAAGAGACAAATGAGATGATCCAATACTCCTATCTCTGAGAATTTGCCAAATTTATTGTGATGCACTCAGTCAAGGGCTTTAATGTGGTCAATGAATCAGAAGTACATACTTTTCTGGAACTCCCTTGTTTTCTACATAAGCCAACAGATGTTGGCAATTTTCTTCCCCTGAGTCTTTGAAGACCAGTCTTCTCTTCTGGTAGTTTTCAGTTTACATAGAACTGATATATAGGTTAGAGAATCTTGAACATAACCTTGCTGTCATGTGAAATGAGTATAATTGTCCAGTAATATGAATATTATTTGAAATGTCCCTTCTTTAAATTTGTTATATAGACCATTTTTTTCCAGTCCAGTGACCACAGCTGAGATTTCTAAATTTGCTGGCATATGGAGTGTAACACTTTAATAGCGGCATCTTAAGGATTTTAAAGAATCAGTTAGAATTATGCCATCTTCAACAGCCAAATTGGTAACAATGCCACTGAAGGCCTTTTAACTTCATTCTTCAGAATGTCTGCATCTGGATCAATAACCACACCACTGTGGTTATCATCAGAATTGTTGAGATCTTTCTCAATAGTTCTTCTGTATAAGCTTGCCACCTATTCTTTTTTTCCCTGTTCTCAAGGAGTTTTGATTTTACTGAGAAACAACATTTATACATATTATATATACTGAGTAAATTAATAATAAATGCAAAATAGTGAGCATGGGAGAATAAGCATTAGCAGTTAGCGGGATCAGGAAAGGTATCCTGTGTGATCTCAAGAAAGTAAGGGAGTCTTTGAGGTGTATATAGGAGGAAGAAGTGCTTCCTAGACATTAGAAGTGGCCAATACGAATGCATGGCAATAGGAAAGAGAATGCTATCTGTGTGTAAGGAACATAGAGACAGTCATTTTGATTTAAATTTAGAATGTGGGAAAATGAGTAATAATATAAAACAGGGCTGAAAAGAGAGGTTGTGAATAGAATTATAAGTGAATCATTCTTTTTTTGTCATATTATTTATTTTATTTTTCCCCTGGTTACATATTAAAAACAAGTATTAACATTCACTTCCAAAACCATGAGGTTCAAAATCTCTCACTTCCTCTCACACCAATCCCTCTCCATAAGAAAGCAAGTTATATGATATAGGTTAAAAATGTGTAGCCATGAAAAATATTATTACGAGTCATTTTGTAAAAGCAAATATAACCTCACCCCCCCCCAAAAGAAAGAGAAACTTCAAGAAAACTAAAGTAGAAAAAGTATACTGAAGTATACTTTTATTCAGTCACCATGAACTCTATCTATTGGATGGATAGCATTCTTTATCCTTAATCTTCAGAGTTCCCTTGAGTCACAGCACTGTTGAGAAAAGGTAGGTCATTCACAGCTAATCTTCCTTCAATATTGTTATTACTTTGTTTATAGTACATTTCCCATTGCATCTGTAATTGTATATTTTTTTGTATTTTTTGTTCTTTATTGAGAGCATCCTATTCATCATTTCCCATAACAGCACAGCAGTTCATTTCAATCATATAGTACAATCAATCATTCCCCAATTGATGGGCATCTCCTCGATCTTCAGGTCCCTGTCACCAGAAAAAAAAACTGCTATAAATATCTCCATGCATATAGGAATACACATTTTCTTCCTGTATTCCATCTCTTCTGTAATAGAGAACTAGGAGCAGCACAGCTAGGCCAAAGGGTAGTCATGATTTTTAGAACCATTGGGCATAGCTTTGACTAAAGTGTAGGCATGGTTTAATAACCTTTTGGGCATAGCCCTACAGAACTGTTGAATCATTTCACAACTTCTCCAACAATGCATCAATGTCTCTTTTTCCTACATCCCTTCCAACATTTTGTCATTTTCTTTTTTTCTCTTATTAGTCAATTCAAAAGGTAAAAGGTAAGTACATCAGAATGGTTGCAATACACCTTTCTCCTAACAATAGTGAATTATAATGATTTCTAATAATAATAATTTCTGATTTAAATAGGTGCAGCTAGGTGGTGGAGTGGATAGAGCCCTGGCCCTGAAGTCAGGAGGGACTGAATTCAAGTTAGACACAATAATTATCTAGCTGTGTGACCTTGGGCAAGGCACTTAACCCCATTGTCTTGCAAAAAAGCTGAAAAATATTTAAATTTATTGTACTGATAACCTCTTCTGGTTATCAAAGAGGGAAAAACAAATAAAATACACTCAGTTGGATATAGGATTATATCTTACCCTAGATAGATTATTCTTCTGAAAATGGATGGATTATTATTCTGAAAATTATTCTTCCTTTATCACTTGAGGAATAATTTTTATATTTTCAAATTTGACTAAATTCTCTGAGAAATGAAATATTTATCAGAGAAACTTGTTTTGATATATTTCCCATAGTTTTTCTTGCTAACTATACTCCCACTGCTATTTAATCTATTCTCTCTCCCCTTTTACCCTATCCTTCCTCAAAATTGTTTTTCTTCTAACTACTCCCTCCCACAATCTTCCCTCTTCACTTATATCATCTCCACCCCCTACACCCCTCCTATCCTTTTCTTTTTCTACTTCCATCTAGGGTAAGATATAATCCTATATCCAACTGAATGTATTTTATTTGCTTTTCCCTCTTTGATTCAATTCTAATAAGAGTAAGACTCACTCATTCCCCATTGCTTTCCACCTCTTTCACTCCACTACAAAAACTTTTTCTTGCCTCTTTATGTAAAATAACTTATGCCACCCCTTGCTCCCAGGCCATTTCTACCTCTCCCATTAACTCTGTCTCTTTAATAAATTATACTTCCAAATCCAGCTCCCACATGTGCCTTGTCTATATAAGCTCCTTCCAACTCCCTAATAAATGAGAAAGTTCATATGAGTTATCATATCTTCCAATGAAGGAATCAAAGTAGTTCAAGATCATTATGTCCCTTATGATTTACCTTTCCTGTATATGTTTTTTAATGCCTTATTTGACTCTTGTATTTGAAGTTCAAATTTTCTGTTCAACTCTAGTCACATCATCATGAAAGTTTGCAAGTCCCCAATTTCATTGAATATCCATCTTTTCTCCCAAGAGTTATGTCCAGTGTGATTGGGTAGTTGATTCTTGGATTAAAATATCTGAGTTTTTTTCCTCCCAGGAGATCAAAGTTATGCCCAATGATCTCTTAATTTAGAAGGTGTTTTAAAATCTTTTGTTATCTTGAGTATGAATATGATATTTGAATTATTTCCTACTTCTTGCAATATTTTCTCCTTGAATTGGAAGTTCTGAAATTTGGTTATAAAATTTCTGACAGTTTTCATTTCTGGATATCTTTCAGTAGATTATTGGCAGATTATTTCATTTTCCATTTTACCTTCTACTTTTAGAATATAAGGCAATTTTCCTTAATAATTTCTAGGAAAATGATGTCTAGGCTCTTTTGCTGGTCATAGCTTTAATATAATCCAATAATTTTTAAATTATCTTTCCTGGATTTGTTTTCCAGTTCAGTTACTTTTCCAGTGAGGTAGTTCACTAGTTTCTTCTAGTTTTTTTTTCTTCTAGTTTTGTTTTATTGTTTCTTGCATTTTCACAAATTCAGTAACTTCTCTGTCTATATGATATGGAATTATTTTCTTCATTGAGCCTTTGTATCTCTTTTTCCATTTAGCTAATTCACCTTTTTAAGGCATTCTTTTACTCATTGACCTTTTGGATCACTTTTTCCATTTGGTCTAATCTGGTACTAAGATTTTATTTTCTTCAGTAATTATTGGTATCTCCTTCATCAATCTGCTGACTCAATTTTCATGATTTTTCTATGTCACTCTCATTACTCTTCCCAATTTTTCCTCTACTTCCCTTACTTTATTTTCACAAACCTTTCTTGATCTCTTTCATGACCTGAGATTAAGTTATATTTTTCTTGGAGACTTTGGATGCAGAAACTTTGACTTTGTTTGCTTCTCCTGAGTGTGTATTTTGTTCTTTCAAATAATCAAAGTAATTTTATATGGTCAGATTTTTTGTCCTTTTGTTGTTTGCTCATTCCCCAATCTATGATTTGATTTTAATTCATTGTTAAGGTGTGGTTCTGATTCCATGGTGGAGGATATATTGTCTCAGGATTTTGAGTATTTTGTAGCAGATATTGAAGATCCCTTTAGGGACCTGCAACTTTTCAGTTCCTCCAAGGTCTTAGGAGAGGCTTTTTCTACTCTACTAGCTTGTGCTCTGGTGTATGGATGACCACAACCACTCCTTTCTGCCCTGGAACTGTGAGTAGGGTCCCTGCTCCATTAAGGCAACAAACTCTGTTGCACTTCAGCTCCTCCTGTAACTACGGCCCCAGACTGTGACCCAGATCTGAGAATGTAACAGACTCCTGCCTCAGGGATAGCAAAGAGACCCTTGCATTCTGCTTCCAAGTCTCTCAAAATTTGTGGGCTAAGGGCTCTGGAAGAAACTGCTCCTGAGATGTACTTCTGTGTAACTAGGTTCAGGTCGACTCTGCTGGGACTTGCACTGGTCTAGGCTCCCACTCTCACCCTGGTGTGGCAGAGGTTTTCTGATGACCTTACATGTTATCTGGACAATCCTTGGGCTGAGAGGTCTTGAAACCACCATCACTGCCCCTGACCCAGGTACCTCAAGGTCTGTTACTGTGAATTGTACTTTCTAACTCTGATACAACAGACTCTTCCCACAAATCTTCCAGGTTGTTTTAGGCTAGAAAACTATTTCACTCAGTCTTTTTGTGGAATCTGTCATAGAGTAATTATTTAAAGGCAGTTGGAGTGGTTTGACGGAGTCCATCTTTTTACTCCACCATCCTGGCTCTGCATCCCTTGTCGTGTTCTCAATTTCTTATACTTCTATTAAGTCTTCCTTTACATTTTTTTACCCATTTTTACATGAAACATTCCCATGATATCTTCAATTTTCTTGAAGAGATTTCTTGTTTTTCTATTCTTTTCTTACTTTTTCCTTTGTACACCAAAGCAAACCTTATCTCTTCTTGCTAATCTCTAGAATTCTATAATCAGTTGGCAATATCTTTCCCTTTGTCTTTCATTTTCTTTCATTCCTTAGCTATTTGTAAAGCCTCATTAGACAGAAATTTTGCTTTCATGATCTTTAATATTCCTTTGCAATGCTTTTGTTGTTGTCTCCCATACATTTTTGAGCCACTGTCCCTTATTCTTCAGGCATTCTATCTACCACATCTAATCCTCTAAATCTATTTACCACTTCTATTTAATATTCATTAGGTCAGACTTACATGGTCTCATGGTTTTGGCTACTTTTCTCAACTTATGCCTGAATTTTGTGATAAAAAGCTTGAGTCAGTTCTAGAATTACTGACCACAGCTCATGTCACAGTCAGTTCCAGGCCTTTCTTTAAAAGTCTGTATAGAACTTCTCCATCTTTTTTCCTGCAAAGTGTATTATCATTCTGGTTTTGATATGGATGATTTGGTGATATGTATGTGTTGATGCACTATTTGGGCTGTTGAAAAAGAGTGTTTGCTCTAACCAGTGAATTATGTTGACAAAACTCTATTAGTCTCTGCCATGGTTTATTCTGCAATCTATAGCCAATCTTGTTTATTATTCCTGAAATAATTTGATTTGCTAATTTGTTATTCTAATTCCATGAAAAATATGATATTTTGGTGATATTTCTAAAAGATGTTATATCTCTTCTTATAACTTATAACTATGTCTTCTCCAGCATCAGTGGTTAGAGCATAGACTTTACTAGCACTATTAAGCATTGTTGTTATATTGAACAGTTTACCTTGAATTCAAAAATGTATCATTCAGTCATTTTTTTCTGGATTATACCCCACTACTGCTTTCCTCGCTCTTCTTATGAATTAAGAGGGTTACTCCATTCCTTCTTAGGGATTCTTGTCCCTATTAGCATCTATAATAATGAGTGAATTAAATTCACTGATTACAAGTCATTTAAGTTCACTGATACCCAAGATAATGATGTTTATATTTTTCCCCTCTTCTTTGTCCACTTCCAGCATGCTTGGTTTGTAGATCTTATATTTTTAGTTCTAAGAAATATAAATCTTTACAAAATTAGATTTTCACCTCATAACCAGATACATTTGCAGTTGAGTTTCCTTTTTGCTTTGGCCCTTCTATTTCATTAGAGACTCTTCCTTAGCAGCATATTGGATACCTTCTGACATGAGGGGCTTATCTTCAGGTATCATATCTTTTATCAATTTAATTTTTTCCAATGGGGTGTCTAGGCAAAGATAAGGGAGAGGTTTGCCATTGCCTTCTCCAATGGATCATTTTTCCCTCCTAGAAACATTCACTATTAACTATCCATTTATGATCACTTAGCATGGCTTAGCTTATAGTTACATTGAACAATTCAAGCCCTTCTACCACAGTAAGAAAAGGATCCAGGAGAATAAAAACAGAGGATGTGGTTCCAAATCTTTCTTTTGAGACTTACCCTAAATCTTTGACCTGGAGAAATGTATTTAGCTTTACTGTTATCCCATCTATAAAATGAATGGGTTGAACCAGATGTTTCCTGTGGACTCTTATAGTTTTAGCCTATGATCATAGATAATTTGATAGGGTTAAATTTCAGGAATCAGAAAAGAAAAGATCCTGAGGAAAACTGAAATGAATGATGTACAGTCATAGTCTCTAGCACTGAGTTCTTTTCTTTTTTTAATTGAAATTTTATTTCATTTTTCTAATTACATGCAAAAGTAATTTTTCAATGTTCATTAATTTACAAATTTATGAGTTCCATATGCTTCTACAATCCTCCCTTTCTATAAATCTGAAACAATATTTATTGATCTCTTAATTGATCTATGATATTGCCCTTTATGTTTAAATCCTGCATCCATTTTGACCTTATTTTCATATAAGGTATGAGATATGGGTCTATGTCTATTGCTTGCCATGCTATTTTCCAGTGGTATCAGTATTTTTGTCAAACAGTGAGTTCTTATCCCAGAAACTAATACTTTTGGGTTTATCAAACAATAGATTACTTTGTTCATTCACTACATTTTGCTTTATATCTACTCTAATCCACTGGTTCATTAGTCTATTTCTTAACCAGTAACAGGCGATTTTGGTAACTGGTACTTTATAATATAGTTTTATATCTATAACAATTAACCCACCTTCCCTTGTATTTTTTTCATCAATTCCCTTGATATTCTTGTCCTTTTGTCACTCCAGATGAATTTAACCACTATATTTTCTAGGTCTTTAAAATACCTTTTCTTGATAGTTCAATTGGTATGGCACTAAATAAGTAATTTAATTTAGGTAGAATTGTCATTTTTATTTGTCATTTTCTAATTGTTTCAATCTGACTTTATTAATATAAAAAGTATTTTGTATTAAATAGTTTTGACTTTGTCTTGAGAGGAAGATTTCCAAGTATTTTGTGTTGTTTACTATTTCTTTTAAGGGAATTAAGCTCTCTATCTCTTGTTCTTGGGCTTTATGGTTCATATATAGAAATATTGATGATTTCTGAGGATTTAATTTTATATCCTATTACTTTGCTGAAGTTGTTAACTGTTTTAAGTAGTCTTTTTAGTTGACTGTCTAGAGTTCTATCAGGATACCATCATATCCAATGCAAAGAGTTTGGCTTCCTCATTATCTGAAAAGGATACATTTAATATTTCAGTCTTTCTGATTTTGATTGTGTAGTTTTGATGCCCTTGTTCTTTGTCAATTATGATATAGGTGATATGTACCGAAGAGAAAAAGTTATATTCCTTTCTATTCCCATTAAGTTTTCTCCAGAGGTCCATAATATATATTTTGTAAAATTCTATTCACATTCCTAACCTCTTTCTTCCCTATTTGGTGGTTTGATTTATCTAATTATAAGAAAGGGAGGTTGAGAAGCCTATGTCTTTCTGTAATTTGTTTAGCTTCTCCTCTAAGAATTTGAATACTATATCACTAGTGAATATATGTTTAATGCTGTTGGTATTTCATTGCCTATGGTGCATTTTATGAAAATGGAGGGGGTTTTTTCTTAGTGTTTTTAATGAGATCTATTTTTCCTTTAGCATTGTCTGAGATCAAGACTTCTAACTCTGATTTTTTTTTACTTCTATTAAAGCATAAAATAGTTTATTCAAGTCTTTTAACTTTACCCTCTGTGTATCTCTCTCCACTTCAAATGAGTTTCTTGTAAACAACAAATTGTAGGATTCTGATTTTTAGTTCATTCTACTTTCTGCTTACTTCATATTCACATTTACAGTTAAGATTACTAATTCTAAATTTCCCTCCAGTCTATCTTCCCCCGCATTTATACTTTTCTCTTTCCTTTCCCCTTACTCCTCTTCCCTATTTCCTTTTAACTTAGCTTTTTAATTTTACATGTGACTTTACTTTTACATTTATTTTCATATTCCCTTTTTTCATAGAATTCTTCCCCATTCTTTCCCTTTCCCCCTATTACTCTGAAGGGTACAATAGTTTTTTAAACCCAATTGGGAATGTTTATTTTTTCCTCTTAAAAAAAAAAAAAACTATTGAGAGCAGGATTTACTCAGTGATCACACCTTCCTTTCTTTCCATTTATTATAAAAGGTCTTTGTGCCTCTTCATGTGGTATTATTTTTCCTCTAATGCCTAGCCTTCTCCTGGTATAATTCTTCTTTTTGTGTTTTTATTGTTTTTATCCTTATCTTATACCCACAGCCCATCTCTCAAAATACACTCCTTTTATATTTCCTAATATAAGTACAATTCTTAATGACTGATTGATTTCTAAGCAACACTGTCTCATGGTCACTTTATACCCAGTCTCTGTCCAAATGTGTATGTCTACAATCACAAATAACATCAAATTATAATCAATTTATACAAGACTTTTTTTTTGAAGTATCCTCTATAAGCATATAATCCACAAAAGCTAAATGATTATATAAAGCAAAATCACTTTACGGACAATTTATTACCCCCCCTCCAAAAAAATTCCCACTAACTATAGCTAATCAAGTAAAACAAAATCACTTCATGATATATTTATGCCAATCCCCTCAAAATACTCTCTTCCCTCCAGTCCTCTTCACTAAAATATCCCTCTGTCCCTATAATACTACAAGCCTCATTAACTAAAGTTTCAAGAAACTAAGATCACTTCAAGGTTTGTACCTTCTAATGTCCCAATATGAATACAACCCTTAGAGGGGGCCAAACCAAGATGTCAGTGTGAAGCCAGGAGTTCCCTGAAACTCCTTCCTCCCAAATCTCCAAAAGCTGTCAAATTATGACTCTAGGCAAAATTTAGAGGGGCAGGCAGAGCCCATAGAAAGTATGAGTGTTACAATTTACCAGTCCAAGATAACTTAGAAGTTCCATAGGAAAGATGCATTTCATTGGGATCAGTGGTTGTAAAAAAGCCAGGGCCTCAGCGCAGCACAACCCAGGGATCACCTCACAGCTTGAAGGGGCAGTGAGAGAACTCTGCTGCACCAAAGTGAGTGCAGAGTGAGGGGCACCAGCTTCAGAACAGCCCTGTGGTGAGAACCTGCAGTGGGAATTGGGGAAACCAGCCTGCACTTCCAGAATACAGCACACAGAAAGTAAGGGAGTATGGGGAGACTGCAGAAATCTCTCTGCTCTCACTAAAGCAGGACTCTGCTGTTTGCTCACACTCAGATCTAGGTTGCAGTTTGGGCTTCCATATTAAGATAGGCAAGCAGGGACCCTCCTCACAGCTGCAGGGCAGAGCGGAAATATGTGGTCATCTACATATCAAAGCACAAGCAAGAGTCCATAAGACCTTAGAGGAACAAACGTCCCAGTGGGGTGTCCCCAAAAAAACACCCTAAAGCCTTAGAAGTGTGGTAAATTAGTCTTAGGATGAAGCAATGAGCAAACAAAGGAAAAAAGAAGAATATGACCACAGAAAATTACTTTGGTCCCATGGAATATTCAGAAGAGGACAAAATTGATGCTTTTATACCCAAAACCTCCAGGAGAAATAGAAAATGGGCTGAGTCTATGAATGAGCTCAAAAAATGACTTTGAAAAGCAATTAACAGTGGTGTAGGAAAAATTAGGAGGAGAAATTAGAGCGATGTAGATAAATCATGAAAACCAAATCAGAAGCTTAGTGAAACAAATACAAAAAGTACTGAAGACACTTAACAATTACCTAGCTGTGTGGCCTTGGGCAAGCCACTTAACCCCATTTGCCTTGCAAAAACCTAAAAAAAAAAGAGTCAAGAAAAAACTTTTTCCAATTGAGTGGAATGGGGAAAGGTAAGGAGGAATAAGTGAGCCTTCATTCTCATAAAAAATGACTCAGAGAGGAAATAACATGCATACTTAATAGGTTATAGAAATCTATCTTACCCTAGAAAAATGAGAAGAAGGCGATGGGATAAGGGGGAAGGCAGGGAGGGAAGGGAGGAAGAGATGATAGAAGTGAGGGAAGATTTTGGGAAAGAATACACAAATAAAAACCACTTTTAGACAGGGACAGGATTAAAGGAGAGAGAGAGAGAGAGAGAGAGAGAGAGAGAGAGAGTGTGTGGTGGAATAGAGTGGAGAGAAATAAAGCTAGTAATAGCAACTTTGGGAAAAATATTGAAGCAACTTCTCTGGTGGACATATGATTAAAAAAAAAAGGCAACTCACCCCAGAGACAGAGCCATTGGAATCTGAACACACACTGAAGTGTATTTTTTTCTCCCACTATTCTTGATGCTTCTCCTCTTCTTGGGGGGGGGGGGGTGTTTACTCTTTTAACAAGAATATTGTAATAATATAAAATAAATAAATCAAAATGAAATAAAATAAAATAAAATAATAAAAACAACCCTTATAAACAATACCATTTCATGATTCATTTATACCAATACCTTTATACCACAATCCTTCCAAATATATTCAACCAAGTGTTGGCTAAAGGCTAATCACTTTCATGGTCATCTTATATTCATAACCTAACTTTATTTTTCTTGTACCTATTCTAAGAGAAATATAATTCTCTAGAATTACAAGTATTACCTTCTCTTGTGGGTATGATTCCAGTCTAATATTATTGATTTATTTTTTCTTCTATCCAATTATGTTTTTACACAACTCTTGAGTCATACTTTAATACTAAATTTTATGTTCAATTTTGTCTTTTTATCAGGAAAAAATTTTAAGTCCTTTTGTTTTATTGAAAATTCATCTTTCCCTTGAGAGAATATGCTGAATTTTGTACCATAATTGATTATGGATTATAATACAATGTTCTTTACCCTCTAGAATATCCAATCTTGTAATTTTGAGGCTGATAAGTACTGTGTAATTCTGATTATGTTTCTTTGGCATTTAAATTATCTGTTTTGGCTGCTTGTTTTACTTTTCCTGTTGGTCAATTTTATTTTTTGATGAGTTGCATTATTTTTCTAGTTGGTCATTTTTACTTTTGAAGGACTTGATTTCTTCAGTCAATTTTTCATAAGTCTCCTGCTTGACTCTCATTTCATTTTTCTACTTTTCTTCTTTCTTCTTTGATTTTTAAAATTTCAATTGTTTTTCTTATTGTAATAGTTGATCTCTAGCCTGGTGCAGTCAGTCCATTGCTCGATTTTTTGTGCTGGGGCCAGGATCTGGTCCATGGCTTATTGCTTGCCAAAGTGTTGTCTTTATAGCCAAGGTAATGCCTATGAAGAGGTTTGTTACCTCTTTTAAACCAAGGATTTTTCTATGCAGCTGTTTCTTCCCAATCCAGTCCTGACTGTTGCCCCAGCTTCCGTATAGCCCTAACTTGGCTTGCTGAGGTGGGACCTGATCTTTGTTGTAGCTATAAGTTGTGGCTATACTTCCCATTAACCCAGAAGTGACAGATCTTAACTGAAGCTTTTCCATGATATCTTGACTTGAGGATTTGTTTTACTGCTCTTGGTGAGATCTATAGCTTTAAAGTCTGTATAGGGTCTCCCTTTAATGTTTTGGGAAAAACCCAAGAGCTTTCTAGCTTCATGCTCCCATCTTGGCTATGCCCTTGAATTCTGCACTGATTTTTTTTTCAAAAAAAATCATAGTATTATCATTTCCTGTATGTTTAGGAATCTATCATACAAATGATGGAAAATTTCAAGTCTGTGAAGTCTTGAAAAGAAATTAGGAATTAAGAATCCTGTAGAGGCAAGTCACATTATCCAAAGCAAAGGACTACTATTCTTCTCAAGATAGATAATTGTATCTTCACTTTTTATATGGCCATTTCCTTAGTTCTTTAAAAATAATGTACTTTATCTCAGCTTTAACCCACCCATCATCATTGTCCTCCTGCCCCCCTGCATGCTCCTGATTCAAAAAACTCTTTAAGTATTGACAGTAGATAATGATTGTGTCTAAGAGATAAATGCATTGAATTAAAATACACATTTATTGTAGCAAAACTTATTTTTTTCATAGCAAGGGTTCACCATCTAAGAAAATGTTAGAAATTCTCAGTACCTTTGCATATTCATGATTCACATCAGATTGAATGAAATAATGAAGAAGGTTTAAGACCTGAATGGACACTTAAAATTAAAGTAAATTTTCAACTGAAAAAGATTCTTCAGTTCTCATTTTAGCTAATCTGCCTTCAGTTCCTCTGAACTTTTAAAGTGCAATGATTTCATGATAATCAAAACAAAGAATTATGTCCTTCAAGTCTTCTGGGAGAATCATTGATTATTTGGCATATTCTCATCAAAGAATTGTACCATCAAAGAGTACTTTAGAGTGCACTTATTCCAAATTTCTCATTTCTAAGATAAGAGACAGAGATATAACAAGAAGCTACAAATAATATCATATGATATCAGTAGTAACATAATTAAAATTATATTCCCCATCCATCTTCTTTACAACATACCATTTTTATAATCTTGAGGAATTATTTAGATCACAACACAAAAAAACAAACTTTGGTGAAATTGGGGAGTGTGATTTTTCATTTAATGATAGCTCATTTGAAAAAATACTTGTCTTAGTAATGCCTGAACATAACTGCTTACACAAACCATGCAAGTGAAATAACTAATTTTCCAAGAAATTGAAGAAAATATTTTTTTAATTGATGCTATGTACAGAGCACTGTCACTTTGTGATTCCCCTATTAATGGAGTCTTTTCTTAAATTAAAATACAGGTAAGGAAAACAAACTACAATATTTGCTATGCCTGATAGTGCTCCCTCATTACATTTCTGAAAGCTGACAACTTTTAAGAAGGGAATTAAATCATTTCTCTCAAGCCAATTTGAATTTTAAAATAATTTATTATTGTTTCCCTCTAAATTTTCGTTATAGTACTCTATTCTGCTCAATCTGCTTTCCATCTTTTTTTATGGAATTTTCTTCAAGAAAAATGTTATTCATCATAATAAAAGTTGCTATAACTTAAAAAGCAATAGAACAAAGGAAAGTGACCCCGTGTTTTACATCTATATGTTGAAAAGATTTCGCATCTGGAATAAATCTGGAATAAAATTTCTGGCACTAAGATACTGGGCAGAGGATTTTGAGCATTTGCAATATATGATGTGAACCCAGATCCACCATGATCCTGTCCAGTCATCTTAGTACCATTCTTCATACATGCACCTGATTCTCATTATAATGTTGCATCATATTTTTTTCATGAGATTTTTAAAAATTTTGTATTTTAAGCATGACTGCCCTTTTCAGCCCTATGCTCCTTCTTGTCAAGTAACTCAAATGTTTTCTAACTAAGGCAGTTTTTTGATTATTTTGGTCTCCTTTTTCATTCTTGAACCTACTGATATTGATTTATATATTGTTTTAATATTTCCAAATCACTTTCTATATGTTATGTAATTTGATCTCTAAAATAGCCATGTGAGATAGGTAGTATTGTTATCCACATTTCACAAATGGTGGTAGTGAGGCTTAGATAAGTTAAGACTGTCACTTCCCCCAAAAATCACATGATATCTGATGTATTATTTGAATTTAGGACTTTCTGATGTCAAGTTCTATCCACTCTATCCATTTTGAAATTCTTTGGAAAATTGGACTTCCGGCCAAGATGGCAGAGAGAAGACAGGCACTGTGTTAAGGTCTCCTGATCTTCTTTCATTTCTAATATGAAACAAACCTCTAAACAGAAATCCAATCAACAAAACCCAGAGAGAGAAGCTAGGAGAAGAACATCTACCTCAAGGCTTGCCTTTCAGGAGCTGGGCATAGAAAGCAGAGTCTGACAGAAGCACAGGACAGGATGAGAGCCTGAGAGCAGGACTAACCTGATCAGCAGCAGGGTGAGAGGCTGAGGCATGAGCAAACTGGGGAGCACAGGCAATGGCTGTGAGATAATCGGTCTAGGGCTTATCAGTAGGGCTGGAGGACGAGTTCCAGTGTGAGAGAGTTGCAGACATCTATGTCTGGGCTCTTCTGGTTTGGAAGAATTCAGAGTCCATACCTTTATTTCAGCTGAAGCCTCTTGAAAGAGCAAACACAATTACAGCCCAACTCTGCCCCAGGCTCAGAAGTGAGCAGCAGAGCTCTCTTAACTGTAGAGAAAGTAATTAACTTGCTCCAGGGCCTAGCCCACATTGTTCAAGGATAGAAGTATCCAGCAGCACTTGCCCCCCCCCCCCCCCCCCCCCCGCCAGGGAAAGGGCTTCAAATCAAGTTCACAGACACTCCAGAGAAAGTAACCAGCACCCCCTACTGGCCAGCCCACTTGTAGCTACTAAACCCAGTGTATAAAGCCTCTAGGGATTTCAGCAACAAACCTCTGTGAATCAGTTGCTCTGCCAATATAAGATCTTAGGAAAAAGAAGAAAGAAAAGAAGGGTCCATAGGAAAAAATCCTAGAAGGAAAAGACCCTAACTCAGAGAAATGCAGAACTTCTGAGGAGAATATGATTTTGTCTCCAGAATAGAAAGATTTCCTTTATGAAATCAGGAAGGAGTTTAAAAATCAATTGGAAAATTTCAGACGGAAAATTTACACCTTGCAACAAGAAAACAAATCATTGAAAAAATACAATTGAACAAATGCATAAAGAAAATAACCCTCTCAAAACCTCAAATGGTCAAATGGAAAACTCTTTCAAAAACAGAATTGATCAATTGGAAAAGGAGTTGCAAAAGATAAATGAAGAAAATTGTTCTCTAAAAAAAGAAAGGAGTCTGTGGAAACTAATGACTTTTTGAGAAAACAAGAGTCTGTTAAGCAAAACCAAAAAATTGAAAAAATAGAAAAAAATGTAAAATGCCTCATCAACAAAACCACTGACCTCGAGAACAGATCAAGGAGGGAAAACCTAGAATTATTGATCTTCCTGAAAACATTGAAGAGAGGGGGTGGCTAGGTGGCACAGTGGATAAAGCACCAGCCCTGGAGCCAGGAGTACCTGGGTTCAAATCCGGTCTCAGACACTTAATTATTACCTAGCTGTTTGGCCTTGGGCAAGCCACTTAACCCCATCTGCCTTGCAAAAAAAAAAAAAAACCTAAAAAAATTTGAAGAGAGAAAAACCCTAGACAATATTACAGGATTTAGTGATGGAAAACTGCCCTAATATCATACAAACAGAGGGCAAAATAATTGCTGATGGATCCCCTCCAAATTAGTTGCACAGATACCCTCCAGAAAGGGATCCCAAAATGAAAAAGCCAAGGAATATTGTGACCAAATTCAAGAACTATCAGATAAAAGAGAAAATCCTGCAAGCAGCCAGAAAGAAACAATTTAGATACCAAGGAATCACAGTAAGGATGATACAGGACTTGGCAGCATCAACATTAAGGGATCAGAGGGCCTGGAATGAGATATTCTGAAAAGTAAGGGAGTTTGGAATACAGCCAAGAATTCATTATCCAGCAAAACTGAGCCTTCTCTTCCAGGGCAAAAGATGGATATTTAATGAAATAGGAGACTTCTAACTTTTCCTGATGAAAAGACCAGAGCTTAAAAGAAAATTTGGACTTCAAACAGGATACTCAAGAGACACATGATAAGGTAAAAAAAGGGGTGTAAAAAAAACTGCTATACAATAACATGAAACTGGCTATATCACTATCTGGGAGAAAGACTTGGATAACTTTCAAGAACTGTAACTCTATTCAGTAGAGAGAATATATTTAGTCAGAAGCAATGGTTTCTCATGACTTATTTAAGAAAATGCTAGCCAATTATATGAAACTGGCTATATCTCTACCTGAGTGAAAGACTCTAATAGCTCTCAATAATTGTAATTCTATTAGAGGGAATATACTTAACCAGTAGTGATGGACACTCATGACTTTGTTGTGACTCAGATGGAATGATTTAAAAACAATACCTTCTTAAAAAGTAGGACAGTAAAGAGATTGGAAGATGGAGGAGACTGAATGGGGTAAATCTTCCTACATTAAGAGGTACAAAGGACTTATTGCAATAGAGGGGAAGAAGGGAAGAGAAAAGAACTGCCTGATTCTTACTCTCATCAGATTTCACTTAAAGTTAACATGGACACACTCAGTTAAGATAAAAAACTTATCTTACATTTCAAGTATTAAAAAGGGGAACAAGGAGGAAGGAAGAAAAGGGAAGCAATAGAAGGAAGTGAAGGAAGAAGGTGCAAAGTGAATGGGGGAAAAAGGGGAGGGGAGTTGGCTATAGGAGGACAAACACACTGAAGGTGGTCATATTCAGAAACAAAATACTGGGGAATATGGATAAAGGGAAAAAATGGGAAAAATGCAAACAGAGGGAAGCTTACATGAAGGACAATAGTAATTATAAATTTGAATGTGAAATTTGAATGTCCCTTAAAATGTAATTTAATAGCAAAGTGGATTAAAAACCAGAATCCCACAATATGCTGCTTAAAAGAAACTCACTTGAAGCAAAGAGATACATATAGATTAAAGGTAAAAGGTTGGAGCAAAATATATTTTTCTATTCTATTAGAAACCAGGAAGGATGGGAATTCAGGGAAACCTGGAAGGATTTGCATGAACTGATGCTGAGTGAAATGAGCAGAACCAGAAGAACATTATACACCCTAACAGCAACATGGGGGTGTTGGTCAAACTTAATGGACATTCTCATTCCATCAGTGCAACAATCAGGCAAAATTTTGAGGTATCTCTGATGGAGAATACCATCTTATCCAGAGAAAGAATCGAGGAGTTTGTACAAAGACCAAATATCTTTACCTTTAATTTTCTTTTAAAAAAGTTAACTTATTATGTAATTTTGCTATCTTTTATACTTTATGTTTCTTCCTTGAAGATATGATTTCTCTCTCATCACATCCAAATTAGATCAATGTATACCATGTAAACTATGGAAAGACTAAAAGACTGCCTTCTGTACGGGATGTGGGGAGGGAAGCAAGATTAAGGGAAAAACTGTAAAATTCAAAATAAATAAATCTTAAAAAAAGAAAATTACTATTTATAATTTTTCTGAAACATTAAAGGCCCCCAAAGTGACATAGTGAGGTTGGTCTCAGGTCAATTGCTGACCAGTCAAAAGAATCAACAATCAACATTTATATTGGAATATATATATATATAGCAACTTTTTGTGATGGGAAAGAATAGAAAATTGAAGAGATGCTCCTCTTGGATTGACTGAACAGGTTGTGGTTATATGAATGTAATGGTATTTTATTGTCCTACAAGAAATGATGAGCAGACAGATTTTCAGTAAAACCTGTAAAGACTTACATGAACTGATGCTGAGTGAAATGAGAAGAACCGGGAGAACTTTGCTCACAGTAAATTCATGTTGTATATTGATCAGTTATGACAGACTTAGATCTTCTCATCTGATTAGTTTTCCTCGTTCTTTTTCAAAGAAGACCAAAATGATATCACTAGGATAGAGACAAATTACAGTCTGTCCAACTTTGACTTATCAGACTAATATGAGCTCAGAAATATTTTTTTTAGATCAGGCATGAAAAATTCATGTGAATATCTGGGAAGACTCCTCTAAACATATAAATCTCTCATGTCCTTTGATTTTGTTTTCAATTCTGCCCTGCTCACAGAGCACAGCATCCTCTCTGATGAGGGCATGCCATGATAGTCAGTTCTGTGCCAGTGTCTCTCATGATTCACCATCAATCCAAAATTCTTAAGAGAAACTGTCAGGGTGTCCCTGTGTCTCTTCTTCTGACTCTTTTTAAGGTGTCCCTGTATAAGTTGCTCATAAAATTTTCTATTTGGTAAGCATACCTTTCACATTCTAACAAAGTGACCACTCACTCCAGCACTCTCTGCAATAATATTTGAATGGTTGGCAATTTAGTTCAAGAAAGGATCTCAGTGTCTGTTATCTTCTCTTGCCAGATTATCTTCAGAATCTTCCTAAAATCATTTAAATGGAAGCAATACAGTTTCCTGGCATTGTGCTGATACACTGTCCAGGTTTAATAGAATTCTTCAATGAAGTCAGAGCAACAACTCTGTAGACCTGTTTGTAATCAATCTAAAATCTCTTCTTTCCAACACTTTCATTCTTCTCAACAATACAGTGATCAAAGACAATTCTAAATGACTTGTGTTGGAAAATGCTATTTATATCCAGAGAAAGAACTATGTAGTTTGAATGCAAAGCAAAGCATACTATTCTCATATTTTTAACATTTTTTTCTTTTTCATGGTTTTCCCTTTTGTTCTGATTATTCTTTCATTGCAAGAATGGTATGAAAATCTGAATAACTTGATTGTACATGTAAAACCACATCAAATTTCTTGTCATCTTAGGAACAGAAAAGGGAAGGGTGGAAGGAGAACACTTAAAAATGAATGTTAAAAACTATCCTCAAATAATTGGGAAAATAATTTCTTTAAAATGCAAAAATAATTGCATTTCTTTGGGCAGAACATCCATAGAGAAGGGTGTGATAGCCTAAGTGGATGGAAGGCAGGGATAGGAAAGGGGGAGGGAGAGAAAGAGAGAGAGAGAGAGAGAGAGAGAGAGAGAGAGACAGACAGACAGACAGAAAGTAAGAAATGTGTATTGACAAACTGATCAACAAATAGGTAATTCTTAGTACTAATTGGATGTTGTTTGTATTTCAGTCTCAGTGAGGACTGTGACATAAAGGAGATGATGCCATGACTTGTAAGTCATTTGGATTTAAATGAAGGAAAGCTATGAAAAGTCAATAGTTTCATTTTGTTCTCTTTTAAGTAAAGAGTGCCTAAATATGGATCAAGATGGCTGAAGACAGCCTTTGATGCAATGGGAAATTAGCCTTAATTTAAGGTAAGTTCTTTAAAAAGGTCTCAGTTTACTTGAAAAAAATGAGTAATTTTTAGTAAAATATGGGATATAAAATAAATCCACATAAATTAAGTATTTGTGTGTGTATGTGTATATGTATGTGTATATGTATATGTATATGTATATGTATATGTATATGTATGTGTATGTGTATGTGTATATGTACATGTATAACAAAATGCTGCAGCAAGAAATAGAAAGAGAACTTTAAGGAAACTGCAGACAACAAAATACTTGGGAGTCTAAACTCAGAAACTATATAACAACTATAAACTAATTTTCACACAATAAAATCATATCTAAATATCTGGGGAAGCATCAATTGCTCACAGAGAAAAAGTCAATATAATAAAATGATAATTCTACCTAAATTAAATTACTTATTCAGTGCTATACCAATCAAACATCCAAAAATTACTTTATTGACTAGAAAAAATAGAAATTAAATTCATATAAAAGAAAAAAATCAAGAATATTGAGGGAATTAATGCAAAAACTCAAAGGAAGGTGACCTAGACATATCAGATCTATCAGTATCAGTACCAGTCATCAAAACTGATTGGCTCTGTCTAAGAAATAGTGTGATGGATCAGAGGAATAAATTGGGTGCAAAAGAAATAGCAGGAAATGACTATAGTAATCTTCTATTTGATAAACATAATGATTCTAGTTTCTGGCAAAAGATCTTACTGTTTGATAAATGCTGCTGAGAAAACTGGAAGATGGTATGGCACAAAAGAGGCATAGACTAACACCTCACATCCTATATTATGGTAAGGTCGAGATGTGTGCAGGATTCAGACATATAAAATGAGATCATAAGCCAATTATGTATAATTTATCTGTCATATCTGTGGAAAGGGGAGGAGTTTGTGATCAAAGAAGAGATAAGAGCATTATAAAAGACAAAATGAGTAATTTTTATTACATTAAATTGAAAAGTTTCTCCACAAAACCAATGAAGTGAAAATCAAAAGGAAGACAGTAAGCTGGGAAACAATTTTTACAACTGTTTCTGAAAAAGGACTAATTTCTAAAATATATAGAGAACTGAGGCAAATTTGTAAGAATACACATTCTCAGATGAAGAAATTAAAACTATTTAAAGTCACATAAAAGTACTATACATCATTATTGATCAGAGAAATGCAAGTTAGCATAAATAAGAGGTACCACCTCATCCTTATCAGACTGGCCAGTTTTACTAAAAAGGAAAATGATCAACATTGGAGGAAATGGAGGAAAACTGGGACATTAATGCATTTTTGTGGATCTGTGAACTGATTCAATTTTCTGGAGACCAATTTGGTACTATGTCAAAAAAGGCAGTAAAACTATGCATATCCATTGATTCAGCAAATATGATCTACTAGGTCTGAATCTCAAACAGATCACAGAAAAGGGTAAAAAAAAACCCAGATGTACAAAAATATTTATATCAGCTCTTTTTTGTAATGACAAAGAATTGGAAACTGAAGGCATGCCTATTAATATCAGAATGTTTAACAAATTGGGGTATATGAATGTGATGGAAAAATGACTATTCTGTAAGAAACCGTGATGCTGAATAAAATAAGTAGAACCAGAAGAACATCATATACCCTAACAGCATTGGCAAAAAGTAGTCTAATGGTGATGATCTTTTTTTTTATCCTTAACTTTAGAAAATAGTCACACTATATTTATTATAAGTATTGTTATCTCTATTTTATAGAAAATAAAGCTGAATCTCTGAAAGGTCACATGGCATAGAAGGATTATAAAGTCAGTAAAAAGACAGAATTCAAACCAAGGTTTTTTTGTCTTTAACTCTTCCACTCTATATATGATTATGTGGATGAACTACTCATTAAACAAAGAAAGACTTATTCTGAGTGAAACCAGCCAATTCATCAAAAGGCATTTATTATGATCCTGAATATTGTGGAAAGATGATGGGTGAGGTGGCACCAACAGTTTATTACTTCATATGCATGCAAGCATGTGATTTCTTCACCCTATAATCCCATGGAATCACAAAGGAATAATAGCTTCAATGTAATGTGGGATAAGTATGCCAATCAAGTGTGAAGAACTCTTGATGTTAGAGGGGGTGGAGCCAAGATGGTAACAGGAGAAGATCCTCTCTTAGGTGCTCTCTCTAATATTTCAAAACTTATAAAATAAGGACTCTAACTAATTTTTTGAGAGACAGAACCCACAGAGGGATCCAGTGAGACAGTTCTCCAGCCCAAAGTAACCTAGAAAATACCAGAAAGGCTCTGCTCCGTGGGGTTAGAGAGGTGGCATGCCAGAGTTAAGGAACTTCAGCCTCCCAGAGGCAGCCCCAGGGTGCCTGGGAGCCGTGGCTCACAGCAGCAGGGGCAGTTTCCTGACCTACACCCTGGGGAGCACCAAGTACAACTTGTAAGATCAGCAGAGGGGTGCTCTGCCAGAGTGAAGGGGTAAAGCCCAGCCCTCAGGGCACTCAGTGAGAAGCCTGGCCATGGCAGCTCAGATCCAGCGGAGCTGGTAAGCAGGAGCCCTCAGGCAACGGAGACTTGAGTACTCAGCCTAGGTAGGGGAATGGAGAGAGACTTCTGAGGTCTGTCCTCTGTACCTGGAACAGGACTCTGGGTATCTGACCACATTCAGATGCTGATCACAGTCTAGGCCTCCTCCCCCAATAGAACAACAGCGCCAGTGCCACCTCAGACCTATGGCAGGGGGGTGTGCTTGAGGTCATTTACAGACCAGGAGGGAAGATAAAGCTTCACACACTGAGATCCTTGTGGAGGGATAGGTCCCAATAATACCCAAAAGCTCAGGAAGCACTCCCAAAACAGGTACAGGCTGGAGAAATGAGTGAAGAGAAAAAATAGGAACACCATTGAGAAATACATTGTCTATGATCCCAAGAAGGATGAAAATACTCAATCTGAAGGACAAGCCCCTGCAACTAATGACTCCAAGAAAAATGAAAATTGGGCCCAGGCTATGACAAAGCTCAAAAAAGATTTTGAAAATCAAGCGAGGGAAGTAGAAGAAAAATTGGGAAGAGAAGTGAGAGAGATGCAGGAAAAACCTGAAAAAGTCAGCACCTTAGTCAAGGAGATCAAAAAAAAAATGCTGAAGAAAATAACATGTTTAAAACTAGCTTGGGACACTCTTTCTCCTTCTCTCAAGGCCAAAAAGAAAGATGGGGCTGAAAAGGTGGTGAAAAAACCTTGAAAGCATTGCAGTCGAAATCCAGTCTTGGCCCGAGGGATCAGCAGATACTCCAGGTCTGCAGTGTATTCCCACAGAGCCATGTACAAGCGGAAATATGCTGCATCAAAAACCCAGATTGAAAGGAAAAAGAAAGACAAGGTGCCTGCTACTATCTCAAAGCCAGTTGGTGGTGATAAAAATGGAGGAAACCAAGTGGTAAAGATTCACAAAATGCCCAGGTATTACCCTACTGAAGATGTGCTGAGAAAACTCCTAAGTCATGGCAAAGAACCCTTCAGCCAGCATGTGAGGAAACTTTGCTCTAGCATCACCCCAGATACAGTTCTGATTATTCTCACTGGTTGCCACAGGGGTGAGCACATGGTTTTCCTGAAGCAGCTGGCTAGTGGTTTGCTACTGGTGGCTGGACCTCTGACCATCAATCGGGTTCCTCTACAAGGACCCATCAGAAATTTGTCATTGCCACCTCTACTAGGGTTAACCTTTCTGGTGTAAAAATTCCAAATCATCTTACTGATGCTTACTTTAAGAAGAAGAAGAGGCTCCGTAAACCCAGACACCAAGAAGGAGGAGATTTTTGACACAGAGAAAGAGAAATATGAGATTACAGAGCAGCACAAGGCTGATAAGAAAGCAGTGGACTCTCAGCTCCTGCCCAAAATCAAGAAAATTCCTCAGCTCCGCAGTTACCTGTGTTCTGTATTCTCTCTCTCTCTCCAATGGAGTTTATCCTCACAAATTGGTGTCCTAAATGCCTTGCAGAGAACTCTTATTAAAATATTTGGAATAGTGGAAAAAAAAAAATAAAAAAATAAAAAACTAGCTTGGGTCAAATAGATAAAACAGTTCAAAAAGTTATTGAGGAGAAGAATAATTTAAAAAGCGGAATGGGGGGCGGCTAGGTTGTGCAGTGGATAGAGCACTGGCCCTGGAGTCAGGAGTACCTGAATTCTAATCTAGCCTCAGACACTTAATAATTATCTAGCTGTGTAGCCTTTGGCAAGCCACTTAACTCCATTTGCCTTGCAAAAAAAAAATCTAAAAAATAAAAAGAAGCAGAATTGGCCAGATGGATAAAAGAGATAAGAAAGCTCTCTGAGGAAAAGAAATCCTTCAGATGTAGAATGGAACTGAGGGAAGCTGCTGACTTTATGAGAAATTGAGACACAATACTTCAAAACCTAAAGAATAAAAAATTGGAAGAAAATGTGAAATATCTCATTGAAAAAACAACTGATCTGGAAAACAGATTCAGAAAAGACAATTTAAAAATTATGGAGATACCTGAAATCATGATCAGGAAAAGAGCCTTGACATCATTTTTAAAGAATTCCTACAGGAAAATTGCCTAGATATCCTAGAAGCAGAAAGCAAAATAGAAATTGAGAAAATCCACCAATCTCCCATGGAAAGAGATAAAAAAAAAAAAACCCCAGGAATATTATAGCCAAGTTCCAGAGCTCCCAAGTCAAAGAGAAAATATTACAAGCAGCCAGAAGGACACAATTCACATATCATGGAGCTGCAGTCAGTATCACACAGGACTTAGCAACAACTACATTAAAAACTCATAGGGCTTGAAATATAATATTCTGGAAGGCAAAAGAGCTTGGAATGTAACCGAGAATCAACTACCCAGCAAAACTGAACATCCTCTTACAGGGAAAAAGATGTACTTTCAATGAACCAGGGGAATTTCAAATGTCCCTGTTGAAATGGCCAGAGCTGAACAGAAAGTTTGATCTTAGAAGGGGAAAATATGAGGGACTTAATGATGATGAACTACACGTATTCCTGGATAGAAAAATGATACTGATAATACTCTTGAGAAACTTCTCATTTAATAGAGCAGGTAGAAGGAGCTTTTATAGATGAAGCACAGGAGAAAGCTGATTTTGAGGATATAATATATTGTAAAAATGGAGTCAATAACTAAAAGGGAAACATAATGGGAGTAAGAGAGAGTAGAGGTGGAATAGGCTAAGATATTTCATATAAGTTTTTTTTTAATACAATGAGCTATTGCAATGATATGGAAGGAGGGAAGGCAAAGGGGGAATAAGGGAACCTTTTCTCTCATCAGAGGTGCCTATATATATTCAATGGGGTATAGACATCTAGAGTAAGAAGGAGAGAAGGGGGACGGGGGGATGTGAGTGATGGAGGAGAGGGTAGACCATGTGGGTGAGTTTTCAGATATAATGCCCTTTCTTTTTTTACTTCTTGCCAGGGACTAGGATTGAATAGCCTGTCTGGGACCACAGGACCGGGTGGTTGCTGGCCTAAGGGGTGGTATGCAGGCTCAGGGATTCTTGGCCCCAGGGGTGGTGATCTTTCTGCTGCACTGCTCAGCTACCCTACAGCACATTTAAGAAGAGGGACAGAGTGAAAGGAGAGAGAAAATATGGTATATGACAGTGGGGAGGTATGAATGGAGCGAGTTGCAATCAGCAATGACAACAATGGAAAAATATGAAAGTAACTTTTGTGATGGACTTATCATAAAGAATGTGATTCACCCACAACAGAGCTGGAGGTATTGGAACACACAAACAAAAAAAAGTGTAGAACTCTTGGTTCTTCACTTTCGTATTTACTTCTTATTTCTGGGCAGACTCACAAGGTCTCACTAGGAGGGTAATTTACTCAGTAGTTAATCTGAACCATATTGTTTTCCCCATAGAGCACTGTGATTAGAAAAAACTTACCAGTCTTTTAGGTATAAATTAGATGATGTTTCCTAGTTTTGCATTCATAACTCTAAATGTATCTAGCTAAGCCAGTTTTTCAATACCAAGACTGATAAGAACTTCTTCATGCACAGGTAAATCAAACTGTGTCCAAAGAAGGACTTGTGTAAACTATGGTCAAGCAAAAGACCAAAGGTCATGTCTATAATCATGATAAATTTTGAATCTATGAAAGCAGAAATGAAATATGTCAACAAAGAACCTCATTCTATCAAAGGTGGGGAGGGGGAGTATATAAAAAGATATATCATAGATAAAAAAGTTTCTTTTATTTTCATGAAAATGACATAAGCTTCTAAGGGGGTCAGAAAAGGATTTATGTTGAAATTGGAATTTAACCTATTCCTTGAGATACTAAGATTCAGAACTGAGGAAGGAATTCCAGTACTGGGATAGAGTCACTAAATCACAAAGAAGATTGAGTATCATGTCTAAGTGACAATAAGATGACCAGTCTGGTGATATATTTTTAATAATAACAATTTGCTATTGTTGTTGAAGAACTCTATTAAGTTTGATGCTATTAAGATAGTTTGTTGCTTTTAATTTGGATTTACTTATGCAGAACCTGGGAATAAAACAGGGACATTTTAGTTAAGCAGGATAATATTTTGTTCACATATTCTACATTAGCCTGAACATTAATTATTGACAATCAATTTGTTGGTAATCTTACTACCTTTTGTATATTAGCTTGCCACAAGAAGATTCCTAAAAATCTAGGTTTTGTGGCCATATTACTACACTTATTATATTCCAGGTTATCTCTGTAATTTGAATGCATAATTTCCTGCATTCAAGAAAATAAAATCTTTTAAAATGACTAAGACTTTACCTTTGCATGATTTTTTGTCTCTTAGAGCAGTTCTTAGATCAAAGTAGATATTGACAAATATTTCTTATAAAAAAGAGTCAACTGTGCAGTCACTTTTTTCAGTCTTGTCAACTTCCTGAGAAAATTCTCCATTTGGGATTTCTTGGAAGAGATAATTGAGTGATTTGCCATTTCCTTGCCAATCTCATTTTACATATGAAGAAGCTAAGACAAAAAAGGTTCTGTCCATAAAAAAAGTTAAAACCTGGAATCCCTTCAAGAGATTCTAGTATTGCTCCTGAGAATTCGTTTAGAACCACAGACAATCAAGAAAGACCTTATGTGTACTTAACTAGCTGAATGGGTTGATACAAGGATGTGGAGATATTAATATCTGTAAGATACCAAAGATCAGTTGGGAATCACGTAAATGGGACCAGATAGACTTGGGAGGCCTCTGGATGTGCCTATTAAAGTGATCACAAACATGAAGGGGATCTTATTGCTTCCTTCCAAAAATATTCTTTTATTCAATATTTTAGGATGAAAAAATATTTCCTGGTATTAACAGGCTACTAAAATAATTGAAAGACCTCACTGTCTAGAAGGCAGAAAGGAGAAAAGAAGTAAGAATGGGACAGGTAATGGAGATTGATTGTCCCTTCTCCCAGAGAATTTGAAACAATCGATTAATTTTTTCATTATAATAAAAAAATTATTCAATTGTGCAAGTGCTTTGGGAGTAAAATCAGAAATTTTTCTTGTAGAAAGATAGGTAGCTTTCTAATTTAATGTATTCCTAAGGAAAGTTATGTGATATTAGAGACATAGATGAAGATCAGTTACATTTCAGATTTATTAAACAGCTGATAGAAAAGAACATACATAGGAGATTGAATGTCATAAACAGGGAACTGTAAAAAAGATCAGATTGGTTAGAATGAAGAGTGCACATAAAGAAAGTAAACATGGAAAACTATAATGATGGGTTTGGCAAGGCTTTTGTGAAGTACTTTAAATCCACAAAAATGGAGCTTAAAATTTGAATCAAGAGATAAGGGTAATAACTGAATTTTTAAAAATTAAGTTAGTAAAATGGACAGAACCATGCTTTTTGAAAATTTCTTTGGTGGTATTCCCAGGATGGTAGCTGTGTCCCAAGGAGACAGCTGTTCAAAGGATACATCTGAGACCAGGAAATCAATTAGGAGACCACTAAAATAATCTGGGTAAGATATGGTGAAAGTCTGAATAGATAAAATTGAGGCATAAACAGTTAAGTGACTTAATCAAGATATTCAAATAATCTGTGCCAATATTCAGATTTGAATATAGACTCTTTAATTCTGAACCAAGCTTTGTTCAAATGTATTTAACCTTCCCCCAAAAAAACTTCCCTTTAGATTCTAAATTATATTTTTCTACATTTTAATCAGGAAGAGTATTAGTCAAAGAAAATAACCTGCTGACAAATGATGACCAAAAATATGTTCACTTTTCTAACATCATTTTCTTGACATAGAGAAATCCCAACTGTGCAATTATGTTTTGTTACTTAAAATTTTAGAAAGTTGCTTAGAGCACTGAAAGAATAAACAAATTGTCTGCATGCACATAATACAGATATATTTGAGGCCAGCTCTCTATAGAATAAACCATACTTAGGTTACATTATTACACATTGTAAATTAAATATTCTGTGCTGGTGAATTTCCAGAAACCACAGCCTCCCATAAAAAAGACCATCAAGCATTGCTTTTGAGTGATTGAAAAAATACAAGTCAAACCAAACTCATTAAATTATTTACAAAAGATCGAGTTTCCAATCACTGTGAAATCACTGTATAACAATATCTAGAAAACATTGGATTCTCTTTTACAGTTAAACAAGAAAGTACAAAGATTTGATTCCTATTCTTAGGAAATTGTAGCAAAAGATAGAGCTAAGCATCAGATAGAATGTGCTCATATTCAGTAGAGGGCCAGAAATCTTGGTGTATATATGTGTAAACTATCAACCACCAGTGAGCCAAGAGAAATGAAAATTCTATTCAACATCCTAAGAGTTTACTTTAAAACAAATATAACCATTATATTACATTATGTAACATTATCCCCTTTGAATTTCTCAGTGGATTCTTTTCTGCCTTTGAAGTTACAGTAGTTGGATCTTTAATTATGTGATTCTTAGATGAGATAAACTATATATGGCTCAGTTTTCATATAATGAAGTTTAGTTATGTTGAAGTCCTGCTCATCCTTTGTTTGTCATTAATACTACTGCATTCTGGCTCTTAGGAAGGAATCAATAAATTAGATTAAGTAGGAAACTGTGGTAGGTCTAGTGTATTTATTAATGAAATACAACTTGGCTTAGTTGAGAGAGAGCTGGATATATATAATCCATACAAGCTAAGTTTAAAATCCTACCTGAAATATGCAATATGTCTGTAACTCTAGAAAAGGTATTTACTTTCTCTGGGTCTCAGTTTCCTTATCTGTAAAATTAGAGGTATGAACTCTATGCTTCTTAGGAAACATGACAATCATGATAAGTCATTAGAAGCAACCTCTCTATTACCATATTCTTTCTACTAAATCAAGTACTAAATCAAGCTCTAGGGGTTTCTTTTTTTTTTGTTATGAGGACAAAATAAAATAATACATGGAAAACACAGTGTCTGAGATATATTAGACATTTAATGAATATTTATTTTTTTCCATTGACCTTGACATAATTATTCACCCCAATATAAACTTCATATATATTTGCTTTGTGTATCTCCCTCCTAATCAAAGTCCTTTACTTTGAGTTTTACCCTAGTATATATGTTATCTTGTGTTTAACCTTCCCAGATTGACAGTGGGGTTTTCTGTGGTACTCCTTTGAATATAGAATAAATCTTTCTTGTCACTTATCTTGATATGCTACTTAATTAAAATGTTTTGCTTTCCACTTATGTTTCCTATGATTGACTGCTAAAATAAATACATTGCTGGGAGGAACATTAGTTGTTCAACAGACCCATATCCAACATCACACCTGAAATAGATTTCAGAGAAGTTCAAAGAGGAAGGGAATATTGGTGCTGCCCCAGAATTTTCATGATTTATAGATATAAACACAACAATTTCAAGCCACCACTATATCTGTTAATGTACATTTGCTCAATTCCATTTAAGAAAAATGTAATAATTTTGTTCCAAACAAAATTTTAATTTTCTTTTATAGAATGATGGAAAATGAACATGTCAGTTTTTAATTTTTGCAATCAATCAGTTAATAACTTTTCTATCTACTTTATGGAATTATTGGGAAAAAGTGATAAATGAAAATGTGGGCAAAAGATAAATAATGCTCATTTTAATTATCTTTTTTGCCCCCTTCTATTTAATAGAGATACCTACTTATTGACTTGTTATTGCTGGTTACAGACTTATTCCTAGTTAACCCTTGGTTCTGTAAATTTTCGAGTTTTGATATGGATTCAGACTTTTTCTTTCGAAATTATGGTCATGATTGCATATCAGCAAAATGGTTAAGAAACTTAGAAAAAAAAATCTAAGTATTTTTAGAGGTAGATTATGAAGAAGGAAATAGGTATCCACACCATTTAAATGAACTCCATATCTCCAACAAAAAAACTTTACATTTGCTTCTGCTTTGGAGGAGTTCTCTTGAGTCTTACTGTGTGCGCTTTACAAATATATCCTTCAGACCCCTAGGTATTGTCTTTCAATTTATTTATGTACCACAACAAACCCTGAGCTTTGTCATCAACTCTGTCTTTAAACTCTTTAGGTGGCACAGTGGATAGAACACTGGCCCTGGAGTCAGGAGTATCTGAGTTCAAATCCAGCCTCATACACTTAAAAATTTCCTAGCTGTGTGGCCTTGGGCAAGCCACTTAACCCCATTTGCCTTGCAAAAACCTAAAAAAAAAAAAGGAAAGGTATAAGGGAATAAAAGTAAGCAGAATGATCCATGGTGATTCTATAATTTCTATAGTTATAAAAAAGTTTATGATATGATCATAAACTGAGTTTATGGTATGAACACCAAGTGCCATATTCATGACAACTATCAATTCTTGTGGGCATTTAGAAGAAACAAGAGTTTTTGATCATACATTTCCATTGCCATTCATGGTCTATCCAAATTCTGCTAAATTCTAAAGAATGAGAAATAAGGTAAAAAGTCAGTTTCAAGAACACAGTTAAAGAGAAGTTTAACTCTTCAAAAAGTAAAATAGCTTATATGTAAATCATGAAATCACAAAATCATACATATAGAGCTAGTCTAAATGATATTGCCTATTGTTTTCTTACTCTACCTAGAAAAATATAGCATGCTTTCTTATCCCCATGCTCACCAAGTCTTGGTTTATTAGTTTGAGTACTTGACCCTAAAAAATAACAAAAACCATTTGGGTACTGAGTAGTAAATATCTGAAAGACTGCCTAGGTAATTATTTCATTTTTAATGTAAGTAATTCCCATTATATTCCCTTCTTTAATTTGCTTTTTTTTTCTGATTATAGGTTAAGATGTTATCCCATATGATACCTTAAGAAAACATTACAATTGGCATGTCTTTGCTTTCTTCAAATATGTTGTTGGTCTTCCTCTTCCCAGACATGAGTCTTGAAAGCATTTTATTAATTTGAGCAAAACTTTGATATTTGCTACTGAGAAAACAATTTCCAGTGTTCTTGTCCACAATCAGCATGAATCAAATATGTTGTGGGTCAAGAAATGGGGGGAGGAGAAGTTTCATAACTCTAAATTTGATCTCTTACAGTGACAACTAATTTAGGAAACATTCTGACTATAGATATAATAGACACATCTTCAGGTTAGTAAAATATTTTGTCTTCTCCATTTACTTTAAATCTTCAGCAATGCCAAAATTCTCTCACTAAGAAATAATCAAAGTCAGATACCTTGGCTTATTACAGTACTGAATAAGTCATTGAAGATGAGGCTAATTATGTATATTTTAAAAAGCCTGTGACTAGGTGCAAATTGAAGAAAAAAAATGAAGAGACTTTAATCAAGAAATACTAAAAATCTATATGAGAGATAAATAATAATATTGCAAGTATATTTGCCTTATTTTTTCCAGCATATGAGTATGGATTATTGTAGGAACACCTATACATTTCCTGGAGCTATTATTATTAGTAATGTGATTATTATAGTTCAGAATGGAATGGCTTAAGGTCATTTTACTATAATGTCAGTCTATAAATTATTTTTAGCACCATAACAGATTTATGTAACTACATAATCACATATTTTGTGATTTGAGGTGCCTTAGTAGGTTTGACATCTAAAAATGGAATGATTCAATTTGATTTAATTCTTGCTTAAGTATCATTTAAATACATGCATGAATTGATTATATTAAAAAGGAAAGAATATGATGGGGTGGCTATTAAAAGATATTCCACAGTTGCACC
Organism: Macrotis lagotis; assembly: GCF_037893015.1. NCBI lineage: Eukaryota > Metazoa > Chordata > Mammalia > Peramelemorphia > Peramelidae > Macrotis > Macrotis lagotis. Next base: position 148,791,753 of record NC_133660.1, on the reverse strand, counting down.
TTTGAGAAAAGACAGAATAAATCAAGAAAGCAAAATTTGATAACCAGATCATCAGCCATGGCTGCGCTGTGAAAATTCACAAAATGCTTTGGCCCAAGTCTCATCTTATTTAAATGAGGCTTATGATTCTATCTTATTCATAATAAGCATTAATAAAAAGTATTTTGTTATGAAATATGAAATGTGAGGCTGAGAACAGAGGATGGAAATATCTGAACTCAGGAATATAACATATAATACTGTTATCTTTTCAACACTAAATTATTTTAGCAGATTTTTGCTATCCTTCTCAAAGACCATAAGCAACTTAGGATCATAGAAGGTGGAGTAAATTTCATTAACTATCCAGGTCTTATTTAGGATCATAAACTTATAGTTAGAAAATACCATAATTCCTCTCTATACAAATAAGGAAGTTATACACCAGAAGTTAAGTGACTTGACTGAGAAAACACAACTCCTTATTCTGAGACATTTGCAATATTAATCACTCTCTCTTGAACATTGCTTTCCTCCTTAAATTCTCATATCTGAATTTTGTACCAAATTTTTAAGCTCTCTTGCTTTGTTTTCTATATTTCTTAAACCATTATCTTTTATACATGCTCCATTGAATTGACTTTAGGAACAGTTTAGTCCAACCCATACACAGATTAAGAATCCACCTTATAATTTATTAGAAAAGTTGTCACTTAACAACATCTTAAAAGCTTTCATTAAGGGAGAACCTCCTACTCTCAAGAAATTCCAACCTACATTTAAAGAGATTTACTATTGGGGTAGTTAGGTGGCACATTGAAATAGAGCACTGGCCTTGAAGTCAGGAGGATCTGAGTTCAGATCTGACCTTAGGCCATGGCCCAACCCAAGTGCCTTGAAAAAATCCAAATAATAATAATAATAGTAATAAGAAGAATCATAAGAATCATAAGAATCATAATACTCATAATAAATAAGTAGATCTAGTTTTAAGGGAATTTTTCCTAACGATAAGTTTATCTTGCTCTCTTTGCTACTTTTACCATTTCCTTGTAATTTCTAACTTCTGTGAAGAAATTAAACACATCTAACTATGTTATAATAGATTTTCAAATACATTTTTGTAGGCATTTGGGGTTAAATGACTTGTCTAAGGTCACAAAGCTATTTAGTGTCTGATAGAGGTTTTGATCTCAGGTCATTTTGACCTAAGGGCCAGTGTTCTATCCATTGTGCTCTTAGCTCTACCAGACTCTCAAATATTTAAAGATAGACATTATTCCTCCCCTCCCAGAGGGGAAGAATTAGAATCTCTCCTAGAGGGGAGGAATTAGAACCTAAGTCCAGGATAACCATTATCTGAATTCCTAAATAATTCTCTTAAGATATGAACTTAATGTAGTTTTGTAAAATTGGAAGGATATAGAATTTGAAGTCAAAGAACTGCACTTTAAACCTTGGTTTTGATTTTTACTGTCTGAGTGATAATTCATGAATCATTTCAACATGTTTACAATAATTAACTCACATGTAAGATGAAGCTGAATACAATATTTTTGCTATTCTCTGAACAGGGCAAATTAAAGAAAAATTGTCACCTTACTATATCTAGAAATCATTCCTTTTTACATTAATATTTTGACTGCCACATCATAATGCTTACTCGTGTTGAAATTGTCATTTTCTAAAATATCCAGAACTCTTCCATAAAAAACAATTACACCATGTACTTTAGTTATGAAGTTGATTTTTAGTATTCAATTATGTCATTATAGCTGTCTATTTATTGACATTACATTACAATACATAATGTATAATTATATCATAATCTGGTACTTATTTCTCAATCATTTTCATATGAAGTGTATTGGTTAATATCATTTTTCCATGTACTTTTTTATGAGAGAAGTGATCAAGTTTTATTTAAACTTCTTAGTTAAAAGAGAGAGACTTGAAAAAAATGCCAGACTTGTGGCCAAGGTGGTGGAGAGAAGCCAGGCACTATAAGTGATTTCTCTTTCCCCTCAGAAATAACATGAGAGAAAACTCTTAACAGAAATTCGATCAACAAAACTCAGAAAGAGAAGCTAGGAGAAGAACACCTACCAAGAAGTTCTGTCTCAGGGGACCATAGGCAAACCAGGAGACAAAGGCAGAGAGTCAGTGCTGGGGATGGCAGCTGGGGAAAGCCAGAGGGTCAGCCTCAGTCATAGAGACTTAGGTGAGTGGAGGGCTTGAGCTTTAGCTGCAGAGTCTTTGGTCGGGGGAGAGGAGCTAAGGGAGGGTCAGTTCCAGCACAGAGTTTCAGAGCTCTCTGGAGAACAAATACCTGGGCCAGGGACCTGAGCTCCATACTTTCAGCAGAGCCCTTTTCCCAGGATAAACAATAAACAACCCCCACATCTCCTCAGGGCAAAAGAATTCACACAATAGAAAGAGATTAACTCCATTCCCCAGGGCCCAGCCCAGTGTTCAAGGTCAACTCAGATCCTGTCACTGAGGACCTCACTACAGAGAAAGCAATGAGCACTCCCCACTGTCTGGCCCTTGGAATTACTAAGCCAAGTGAACAAAGCCTCTAGGATCTTCAAAGCAAATCTCTAAGAGCCAACTCCCCTCCTCCAACAAAAGATGAAAAACAGGTCAGAGAAAAAAGGGTCCCATGGAAAAATACTTAGAAAAGACAGATTCTATCCCAGAGAGATGTAGCACTACTGATGAGAATATGAATTGGTCTCCAGCCCAATTCCTGAAGAAATCAGGAAGGAGTTTAAAAATCAATTGAAAAAAATGGAAAAAGAAATTCAAGAGAAAATTAACACATTGCAAGAGAAAAATAGCATCATGCAACAAGAAAAAAAAATCCTTGGAAAGTGCAATTGGATGAATACAAAAGGAGAACAACTCTCCCACATCCTAAATGGGGAAAATGCAAAAAGGAAATTATTTTCTCAAAATTACATTTGGGCAAATAGAAAAGTCTTCCAAAAATAGAATGGTTCAACTGGAAAAGGAGTTGCAAAAGAAAAATTAAGAAAAATCTTCTTGTCTAAAAACAAATAGAATGGAATCTCCGGAAACTAATGACCTCATGAGTCAACAAGATTGTGTTAAACAAAATAAAATAATAGAAAATAATGTAAAATATCTCATCAGCAAAATCACTGACCTCAAGAACAGATCAAGAAGGGAGAATCTGATAATGATTTGCCTTCCTGAAAACATTAAAGAGAAAAAAAAGCCTGGACTTATTTTGCAGAATTTAGTGATGGAAAATTGCCCTGATATGGAACCAGAGGGCAAAATAGTTATTGAAAGAATACATTGATCCCCTATGGAAAGAGATCCTAAAATGAAAACACCAAGGAATGTTGTGGACAAAATCCAGGACAATCTGATAAAATAAAAAATCCTAAAAGCAGCCAGAAAGAAAAAAACTTAAATACCATGGAGGCACAGTAAGGATTATACAAGACCTGGATGCAGCAACTTTAAAGGATCGAAGGGACTGGAATGAGATATTCCAAAGAGCAAGGGAGCTTGGAATGCAGCCAAGGATCCACTACCCAGCAAAGCTGAGCCTTCTCTACTATGAAAAACATAGACATTTAATGAAATAGCTGACTCTCAGAGGTTTGCTTTTGAAGATCCTTAGAGGCTTTGTTCACTTAGCTTAGTAATTCCAGGGGGCCAGTCAGTAGGGGATGCTGTTTACTTTCTCTTTAAAGAGATCCTCAGCAGCAGGGTTTTAGGTGACAAACACTGGGCTGGGGTCTGGGGAAGGGCATTAATCTCTTTCTGTTGAGTGAACTCAGCAGCTAAATAGAAAATTTGGACATCAAACAGGAGGCTCAAGAGACACATGAAAAGTTTAAAAAAACTGCTATACAATTAGATGAAACTGGCTATATACCCACTTGGGAGAAAGATTCACATAACTCTTAAGATTTGTAACTCAATTAGAGAGACTATACATAGCCAGCAGTGATGGACACTCAAAAACCTTACTGTGACTCAGTAGAATGATTTAAAAACAATACCTCCTTAAAAAGGGGGGTAGTAAGGAGAAGGGAGGTTGGAGAGAGACTGAATGGGATAAATCTCATTACATCAAGAGGTACAAAAGACCTATTATAATTGAGAGGAAGAAGGGAGGAGGTGAGAACCACTTGAATCTTCATCTCATCAGAATTGCTTAAAGTTAAGTTAGACACACTTAATCAAGTAAAGAAACTTATCTTTCAAGCATTGAAAGGGAAAATGGGAGGGGGCAACTGGAAGGTGAGAAAAAGGGGAACTAATAAAAGTAAGGGAAGAACAGGAAAAAGGGAATGGGGAAGAAAAGGGAGAGGGGTTGATATAAGAGGTCAAACACACTGAAAGTGGCCATGGAATATGCATAAAGGGGAAAAGGGGGGAAATATAAATAGAAGGAAGAGAGCATGGAGGGCAATAAAGAATTAGTAATTATAGGGGTGGCTAGGTGGCACAGTGGATAAAGCACTGGCCCTGGAGTCAGGAGTACCAGGGTTCAAATCCAGTCTCAGACACTTAATAATTACCTAGCTGTGTGGCCTTGGGCAAGCCACTTAACCCCATTTGCCTTGTGAAAATCTAAAAAAAAAAGAATTAGTAATTATAACTTTGAATGTGAATGGGATGTACTCTCCCCAAAAATGAAAGCAAATATAAAAGTGGATTAAAAACCAGAATCCTATAATGAGCTGCTTACAACTATAGAGTAAAGGTAATAGGATGGAGTAAAATATATTTTGCTTCAGCTAAAGTGAAAAAAAAAGTGGTAGCAATCCTTATCTCAGACAAAGGAGATGCAAAAATAGATAGTTTTAAAATGGATAAGGAAGGAAAATATATCCTCCTAAAAAGTACCAAAGAAAATAATTAATTTCAATAAAAAATATATATGCACCCAATGTGACAGCATCTAAATTCATACAGTAGAAGTTGAAAGAGCTACAGGAAGACATAGACAGCAAAACTCTATGAATGGGAGACCTCAATCTCCCGAATCTTATATTTAGATAAATCGAATCATAAAATACAGAAAAAAGGAAGATGAGGAGATGAATTGATTTTTAGAAAACCTAAATATCATACATCTATGGAGGAAATTGAATGAGGATAGAAAGGAATATACTTTTTTTCTGAAGTACATGGCACTTTCACAAAAATTGACCATTTACTGGGACATAAAAACCTAATGATCAATTATAGAAAGGCAGAAATAGTGAATATATCTTTCTCAGATCATAATGCAATAAAAACCATATGCAATATTGGGCCAGGGAGATATAGACCCAGAACTAATTGGAAACTAAATAACCTCATTTTAAAGAATGAGTGGACCAAGCAACAAATGGATGTACTCAAGGCACCTGTCTGAGGATAAATTATATCTTTAAATGCTTGCATGAATGAATTAGAGAAAGAAGAAAACAATGAACTAAATATGCAAGTAAAAAAAATTGGAGAAAGAACAATTAAAAAGCCCCAATAAAATACCAAATTAGAAATTCTAAAAATTAAAGGAGAAATAAATAAAATTGAAAGCAAGAAAACTATTGAATTAATTTAAAAAAAAACAAGATCTGTTTTTTGAAAAAAACCCTGTAAAATTGTTAAACCTCTGATCAATCTGATTTAAAAAAATGAAGAAAATGAATTTGCTAGTATCATAATTGAAAAAGATGAATTCACCACCAATGAGGAAGAAATTAAAGTGATAATTTGGAATTATTTTGCCCAACTCTATGCCAATAAATTTAGCATTCTAAGTGAAATGGATGAATATTTACAAAAAAATGTTTCCCAGCTTAAATTAAGAGGAAATTAAAAACCTAAATAACTCTATCTCAGAAAAAGAAATTCAACAAGCCATTATTGAACTCCCTAAGAAAAAATCTTCAGGGCCAGATCGATTCACACATGAGTTCTATCAACATTTAAGGAACAATTGTTTCTAATTCTATATAAACTCTTTGGGAAAATAGGTGAAGAAGCAACTCTGTTAACTCTTTCTAGGACACCAATATTGTGCTAATACCTAAACCATAAAGAGTTAAAACAGAAAGAAAATTTTAGACCTATATCCCTGATGACTATAGATGCAAAAAATCTAATATAAAATCTTAGCAAAATGGTGACAACAAGTTATGGATTTATCCCAGGAATCTGGGTTGGTTCAGTATTAGGAAACCTGTTAGTATAATTAATTATATCAATGACATACCTATAAGAAATCATATGATTATATTAATAGATGTTGAAAAAGGTTTTCATAAAATACAGCAGCCATTCCTAATAACAGCACTAGGGAGTGTAAGAATAAATGGTTTGTTTTTTGAAATAATAAGCAGTATCTATCTGAAATCATCAACAAGCATCATATGTAATGGGGATAGCTTGAGGCATTCCCAATAAAATCAGGGGTGAAGCAAGGATGCCCATTATCACCACTATTATTCAATATCGTATTAGAAATGTTAGCCTCAGCAACATGAAAAGAAAAAGAAATTGATGGAATTAGAATAGAGGAGGAGACAATACTCTCACTCTTTGCAGAAGACATGATGGTATGCCTAGAGAATCCCCAACAAGTCATCTTACAAACTACTAGAACTAATTAGCAACTTTCGCAAAGTAGCAGGATATAAAAATAAATAAACTCTCGTAAATCCTCAACTTTTCTATATATGACTAGCAAGATACAACAGAAAGAGCTAAAAAAAAAAAAGAAATCCCATTCAAAGTAACCTCAGACAAAATAAAATAACTAGGAATCTAACTGCCAAGGCAGACCATCTCACACCTCTCAGACTGGACATTATGACATTATGACTAGAAAGGACAATGATTAATGGTGAAAGGGATGTGGGAAATCTGGGACACAAATACATTGTTGGTGGAGCTGTGAAGTCATCCAACCTTTTTGTTTTTAGGGTTTTCTTCAAGGTAAATGGGGCTAAGTGGCTTTCCCAAGGCCACACAGCTAGGTAATTATTAAGTGTCTGAGACCAAATTTGAACCCAGGTACTCCTGACTCCAAGACCGGTGTTTTATCCACTATGCCACCTAGCCACCCCTAATCCAACCTTTCTTGAAAGCAGTCTGGAACTAAACCCAAAGGGCCACAAATTGTGCATACCCTTTGACTCAGCAATACCACTACTGGGTCTATACCTTAAAGAGATTATTAAAAATGGTAAAACCATAAATTGTACAAAATATATTTACAGCAGCCATGTTTGTGGCAGCAAAAAATTGGAAATTAAGTGAACATTCTTCAATTGGGCAATGGCTTAACAAACTGTGGTATATGCATGTCATGGAACACTGTTGTTCTGTTAGAAACCAGGAGGGATGGGAATTCAGGGAAGACTGAAAGGATTTGCATGAACTGATGCTGAGAGAGATGAGCCGATCCTGAAAAACACTGTACACCCTAACAGCAATATGGGGGTGATGATCAAATTTGATGGACTTGCTCATCCCTTCAGTGCAACAAACAAGGAAATTTTGGGGTTATCTGCAAAGGAGAATACCATATGTATCCAGAAAAAGAATTATGGTCTTTGAACAAAGACCAAAGACTATAACTATCAAATTAGAAAAAAAATTATATTGCTATGTCATTTTCCTATCTCATACTTTATTTTTCTTCCTTAAGGATATGATTTCTCTGTCATCACATTCATCTGAGATCAATGTATGACATGGAACCAATGTATAGACTAACAGAATGCCTTCTGTGGGTGGTGTGGGGGGAGGGAAGCAAGAATGGGGGAAAATTTTTAAAACACAAAATTACTAATATCTTTCTTTAAAAAAGAGAGAGAGATTTCCAGGGATGGAATCAAAATGTCAGAATAAAAGTAGTTGAGTTTTCCTAACATTCTCCTTCAAGAAATTTAAGGATGATTCCTCAAATTAAATTCTGGAATGGCAGAACTACATTTTCCCAATCTAAGTGAATTTAGGAATTCATAAGGAGAATTCTATAACAGAGGAGCATAGCATATGGTGACCAGATCAACTGGGAGAACTTGTATTTGGCACCAGGAAAAACAGCAGTTGCTTTCGGAGTTCTTAATCCAGAGATAGCGAAGAGATCTGAGAACTGGTCAGAATGAGATAACCAAAGACTACTCTGCTAGCATTGAATATAGACTAAGATCCTGTTTAGTAAGTCCAGTGCTTATACATGATTCTGGGTCAAATTCTAGGGAAGAAAGGCATGCTTATAGTCACAAAATATCTATGGGCAGTGGGCTAACAAGGACACAGACAAGAAGCATTCCTTGCAGTCCCAAGGGATCAGGGTACATGCAAAGCACTATTATTGAAATTTAAGGCATCAAAAAACCCTCCTGGCTAATGTCTAGAGCCCAAACAAAGTGAACAGTAATCACATCTTTTCCTGGGTTAAACCACTTTGGAACCACTGAAAATTTCCAAACCTCCAGAATTTGATATGAAAAGAATGGCCAAATTCCAGAAGACTTGTTCAGTACCCATTTAAGTTCAAAGTCAAGAAATTATTTGGAAAAATAAACAGCGAAAAAAAATATGAACATTAAAAAGCTAGCATTAGAGGGCCAAGATGGCGGAGAGAAGACAAGCACAGTTCTAAAGTCTTCTGATCTCTTCCCCATCTATCACATGAAACAAACCTCTTAAAAGAAATCTGACCCACAAAACCCAAAAAGAAAAGCCAGGAGAAAGAACATCTACCTGAGGACTTGTCTCCCGCAGCAGCTTTGCCCAAATTCGGGTGGGTGAGTCTGGGCTCAGAGGGAGAATCAGCCTCAGGTCAGCCAGATTAGCAGCTGAACTGGAACCTAGAGTTTGAGGACCTGGGAGCCAGACCTGCTGGATTAGTGGTGGGGCTGGACAAAAGGGGAAACATAGAAACATGGGGAAGCAGAGGCACTAGTGTTGGTGCTGTCCCCCTGGAGTTTGGGGACCAGCCTGGGGGGAGATTTCTGGTGCAGGAGAGCTGAGGACACCATCCATGGGATACTCATGTCTGAGAAATTCTGAGTTCATGCCTCCATTGGATTGAGGCCTCTTCCCAAACAAATGCAAAGTACTTCAGCCTCAGGCCCAGGTGTGTGAGCAGAAGAACCAGCCCAGCTGAGGAATGACCTCAGGCCAGGGTAAAGCCCACCATTGTTTGAAGGCAAAAGAATTCAATAGCTCCAACTCCTCCCTTCAAGCAAAGGGAGAAGGCCTCTCAACCAAGATCACAGACACTCCAGAGAAAACAACCAGCACCTCTTACTGGCCAGCCAGAGAAACTGCACTCAGTGAGTAAAGCCTTTACCAATCCCAAGCCCCTGTGAACCAGCCCCTCCCCAACTCAAGGTCTTAGCATAATGAAGAAGGGTCATCGGAAAGGTAGATCCATAGAAAAATTCCTGTAAGGGAAAGACCCCAAGTCAGAGAGACCTGAAACCTCTGAGGAGAATACAATCTGGTCTCCAGCACAGAAAGACTTCCTTGAAGAAATAAGGAAGGAGCTTAAAAATTTGGAAGAGACAATTAATACCTTGCAACAAGAAAGCCAAACCTTAGGAAGTACAATTGGACAAAGACAAAAGGAGAATAAATCTCTCAGATCATCAATTGGACAATTACAAAATGAGAATAAATCTCTCAGATCATCAAATGAGCAAATGCAAAAACAAAATAATTCTCTCAAAAACTCAGTTGGTCAAATGGAAAACTCTTTCAAAAGTAGAATTGACCAATTGGAAAAGGAGTTGAAAAAGGTTAATGAAGAAAACTCCTCCCCCCCAAAAAAGGATGGAGTCCAGAGAAACTAATGACTCCACGAGACAGCAAGAGAAAGTTAAACAAAATCAAAAAGTAGGAAAAAAATAGAAGTAAATGTAAAATACCTCATCAACAAAACCACTGATCTCCAGAATAGATCGAGGAGGGGCAACCTGAAAATTATAGGACTTCCTCAAAACATTGAAGAGAAAAAAAACCTGGACTTAATATTACAGGATCTAGTAATGGAAAACTGCCCTGATATCATGGAATCGGAGGGCAAAGTACTTATTGAACGAGTACATTGATGCCCACCAGAAAAAGATACTAAAAAGAAAACACCAAGGAATGTTGTCACCAAATTCCAGAATTATCAGATAAAAGAGAAAATCCAGCAAGCAGCCAGAAAGAAACAATTTAAATATCAAGGAGCCACAGTAAGGATCACTCAGGATCTGGCTGCATCAACTTTAAGGGATCAAAGGGCCTGGAATGAGGTTTTTTGAAGAGCATGGGAGCTTGGAATGCAGCCAAGAATCTACTTTCCTGCAAAGCTGAGCCTTCTCTCCCATGGAAAAAGATGGACATTAAACAAAATGGAAGAATTCCAAAAATTTCTGATGAAAAGACCAGAGCTAAACAGAAAATTTGGACATCAAACAGGAGGTTCAAGAGTCACATGAAAAAGTAAAAAAAAGAGGGGGGGCAATAAAAGGGAAAAAAAAGGCAATCCAGTAAGTTGAAACTGGCTATATCCCATCATGTGGCAAAAAGATTCTCATAAAACTTGAGAAATGTAACTCTAACAGAGAGAATACACCTAGCCAGAAATGACAGACATTCATGACCTATCCATAAGACTGCTATCTAATGGGATGTAACTGGCTTTAACCCTACTTGGGAGAAAGACTTTAATAACTCTCTGGAATTTTGACTCTATTCAATAGAATATGCTGAACTAGAAGGGACAGACACTCAGAATTTTCTATGAATTAGATATAATGGTCTAAAAAACAAATACTACCTCCCTAAAAAGGGGGACAGGAAAGAGATGGGAGGAGGGAGGGGAATGAATAGGGAAAAGAGGTACAAAAAACCTATGGTAATAGAGGGGAAGAAGGGAGCAGAGGAGAAACACCTGAATCTTCTCATCAGACTTGGCTTATAGTCAACCTACACATACTCAGTTAATATATAAAACATCTAACCTTTCAAGTATTAAAAGGGGGAAAAGGGGAGGGGGGACAGAGAAAGGGAAGGGGAGTGGGGGAAATAAGGGGAAATAGCAAAAGGAAGGGAAGGGAAAAAGGGGAAAAGGGAAAGGGGAAAGGGGAGGGTGTGATACAGGAGGGCAAACACACTGAAAGGGGTGGTATTCAGAAAAAAAATACTGGGAAATATGGATAAAAGGGGGGAAGGGGGACAAATATAAACAGGGGGATGATTGCATGGAAGGCAATAAAGAATTAGTAATCATAACCTTGAATGTGAATGGGATGAACTCTCCCTTAAAATGTAAGCGAATAGAAGAGCAGATTAAAAACCAGAATCCAACAATATGCTGCTTACAAGAAACTCATTTGAAGCAGAGAGATAAATATAGAGCAAACATAAAAGGTTGGAGCAAAATAGATTTTGCTTCAGCTAAAGTAAAAAAAAGCAGGGTTAGCAATCCTTATCTCAGACAAAGCAGCAGCAAAAATAGATAGTGTTAAAAGAGATAAGGAAGGAAACTTTATCCTCCTAAAAGGTACCATAGACAATAAAGTCATTTCAATATTGAATATATATGCACCCAGTGGGACAGCACTCAGATTCTTAGAAGAGAAGCTGAAAAAGGTACAGGAAGACATAGACAGGAAAACTCTATTAGTGGGAGAACTCAACCTCCCACTATCAGATCTAGACAAATTGAATCATAAAACAAACAAGAAAGAAATTAGGGAGGTAAATAGATTTTTAGAAAAATTAGATATTGTAGAATTATGGAAGAAACTGAATGGAGATAGAAAGGAATATACCTTTTTCTCTGCAGTACATGGAACTTATACAAAAATTGACCATGTACTAGGATATAAAAACCTAATGATCAGTTGCAGAAAGACAGACATAGTGAATACATCTTTATCAGATCACAATGCAATAAAAGTCATATGCAATAATGGGCCAAGGAGATATAGACCCAGAACAAATTGGAAACTGAATAACCTCATTTTAAAAAATGAGTGGACCAAAAGACAGATTATAGAAAGAATTAACCATTTTATCCTAGATAATGATAACAATGAAACAACATACCAAAACCTATGGGATTCATTCAAAGAGACTGTCAGGGGATGTATTATAGCTCTAAATGTTTATATGAATAAATTGGAGAAAGAGGAAATCAATGAACTATACATGCAACTAAAAAAATTAGAGAAAGAACAAATCAAAAATCACCAATTAAATACCAAATTAGAAATTCTAAAAGTTAAAGGAAAAATTAATAAAAGCAAAAGCAAAAAAACTATTGAATTAATAAATAAAACCAAAATTTGGTATTATGAATAAAATTCATAAACCTCTGGTCAATTTGATTAAAAAAATGAAAGAAGAAAACCAAAGTGCTAGTATCATAAATGAAAAAGGTGAACTTACCACCAATGAGGAGGAAATTAAAGTAATAATTTGAAATTATTTTGCCCAACTCTATGCCAATACATTTGATAATCCAAGTGAAATGGATGAATATTTACAAAAATATAAGTTGCCCAGGTTAAATGAAGAAGAGATTAAATACCTAAACAACCTATCTCAGAAAAAGAAATTCAACAAGCCATTATTGAATTCCTTAAAAAAAAATCTCCAAGGCCTGATGGATTCACAAGTGAATTATACCAAACATTTAAGGAACAATTGGTTCCAATCCTATATAACCTCTTTGGAAAAATAGGGAAAGATGGAACTCTGCCTAACTCTTTCTATGAAACCAATATGTTACTGTCACCTAAACCAGGAAGAACTAAAACAGAGAAAGAAAATTATAGACCTATTTCCCTGATGAATATAGATGCAAAAATCCTAAATAAAATCTTAGCAATATGATTACAAGTAATCACTAGGATAATACATTATGATCAAGTAGGATTTATTCCAGGAATGCAGGGTTGGTTCAATATTAGGAAAACTGTTAGTATACTCAATTATATCAACAACAAACCCATCAGAAATTATATGATCATATCAATAGATGCTGAAAAACCTTTTGACAAAATGCAGCATGCATTCCTATTAAAAACACTAGAGAGTGTAGGAAAAAATGGACTGTTCCTTAAAATAATTAGCAGTATCTATCTGAAACCATCAATAAGCATTATAATCAATGGGGAGAGGCTAGAGGCATTCCCAATAAGATCAGGGGTGAAACAAGGGTGCCCATTATCACCACTACTATTCAATATTGTATTAGAAATTTTAGCATCAACAATTAGAGAAGAAAAAGAAATTGAAGGAATTAGAATTGGGAAGGAAGAGACAAGACTCTCACTCTTTGCAGATGACATGATCATCTACCTAGAGAATGCCAAGAAATCATCTAAAAAACTACTGGAAACAATTAGCAATTTTAGCAAAGTTGCAGGTTATAAAATAAACCCTCATAAATCCTCAACTTTTTTATACATGTCTAGCAAGAATCAGCAGGAAGAGCTAGAAAGAGAAATCCCATTCAAATTAAACTCAGACAATATAAAATATTTGGGAGTCTATTTGCCAAGACAGACTCAGAATCTTTTTGAAAACAATTATAAAACACTTCTCACGCAAATTAAATTAGATTTAAATAACTGGGCAAATATCAACTGCTCATGGATAGGTAGAGCTAATATAATAAAAATGACAATTCTACCAAAACTAAACTGTCAGTTTAGTGCCCTACCAATCAAAATTCCAAAAAATTACTTTAACAACTTAGAAAAAAATGTAAGTAAATTCACATGCAGAAATAAAAAGTCAATAATTTCCAGGAGCTTAATGAAAAAGAGTGCAAAAGAAGGTGGCTTAGCCCTACCCGGTCTCAAATTATATTATAAAGCATCAGTCATGAAAACTGTTTGGTATTGGCTAAGAAATAGAGTGGTGGACCAGTGGAATAGACTAGGTGTAAAAGCAGGAGACAATTATAGTAATCTGCTGTTTGATCAACCCAAAGAGTCCAGCCATTGGGATAAAAACTCCCTCTTTGATAAAAACTACTGGGACAATTGGAAGTTAGTATGGAAGAAACTTAGATTAGACCAACACCTAACACCCTTTACCAAGATAAGATCCAAATGGTTACAGGACTTAGACATAAACAACAATACAATAAGCAAATTAGAAGATCAAGGACTAGTCTACCTGTCAGATCTATGGAAGGGGGAACAGTTTATGACTACAGAAGAGTTGGAGAACATCACCAAAAACCAATTCGATGATTTTGATTACATTAAATTAAAAATCTTTTGCACAGATAAAACCAATATAACCAAGATCAAAAGAAATGTAGTAAATTGGGAAACAATCTTTACAACTAATGATTCTGACAAAGGACTCATTTCTAAAATATACAGAGAACTGAGTCATATTTTCAAAACAAAAAGCCATTCCCCAATTGACAAATGGGCAAAGGATATGCAAAGGCAATTTACAGATGAGGAGATCAAAGCAATCCATAGCCATATGAAAAATTACTCTAAATCATTAATTATTAGAGAAATGCAAATTAAAGCTTCTCTGAGGTATCACGTCACACCTCTCAGATTGGCCTATATGACCAGAAAGGATAATGATCATTGTTAAAAGGGTTGTGGGAAATCTGGGACACTATTACACTGTTGGTGGAGCTGTGTACTCATCCAACCTTTCTGGAGAGCTATTTGGAACTATGCCCAAAGGGCAACAAAAATGTGCATACCCTTTGACCCAGCAATCCCACTACTGGGTCTATACCCTGAAGAGATGAGGAAAAAGGGTAAAAACATTACTTGTACAAAAATATTTATAGCAGCCCTGTTTGTGGTGGCAAAGAATTGGAAATCAAGCAAATGTCCTTCAATTAGGGAATGGCTTAGCAAACTGTGGTAGATGTAATTCATGGAACACTTTTGTTCTATTAGAAACCAGGAGGAATGGGATTTCAGGGAAACCTGGAGGGATTTTCATGAACTGATGCTGAGTGAGATGAGTGGAAACAGAAAAGCACTGTACACCCTAACAGCAATATGGGAGTGATGTTCAAGCTTGAAGGACTTGCTCATTCTATCAGTGCAACAATCGGGAACAATTTTGGGTTGTCTGCAAAGGAGAGTACCATCTGTATCCAGATAAGGAGCTGTGGAGTTTGAACAAAGTGCAAGGACTATTCCATTTAATTTAGGAAAAAAAAACAGATATCTTATTGTCTGATCTTGTTACCTCTTAGACTTCTCTTCTCTTTAAGGATAAGATTTCTCTCTCATCACACCCAATTTGGATCAAGGTTCAACATGGAAACAAAGAAAAAACTGACAGAGTGCTTTCTGTGGGGGGTGGGGTGGGGAGAGGGAAGCAAGATTGGGGGAAAAATTGTAAAACTCAAATAATATCTTTAATAAAAACAAATTTACTAGATAAATAAATAAATAAATCAGGGGAAAAAAGCTAGCATTAGTTACATCTGAATAAGACAATGATGTCAGAAAAGCAACAAGCAAAGACTCAAAGGGAAAAAATGAATTCAGTAAAACCCAACAAGAATTGCTACAAGCTAAAAAAATTAAAAATCAAATGTGAGTGATAGAGGAAATTTTGCGAAAAGAAATGAGAATGATATGAGAACATTCAGAAAAGATAGCTAATGGTTTTGAAAAAGAAGCACAAAAATATTGAAATATAAAACAAGAATTGGACAGTACTTTAGGGGTGAAGTCAAGATGGAAGTGTGAAGTTAGCATGCTCCCAGAGCTTTTCCCCTGCACAAAGTTAAATGAAGCCTCTATGGAGACATTAAAGTTATAGATCCCACAAAAAACAAAAAAATTAAAAAATGAAGAGAGATCAAAACAAAGGTTCAGTTGTAGACATCATGGAGGATCATCAGTGTCTCTTCCCAGGCAAAGGGGAAGTATAGCCCAGGTAGATGGGAGAACCCGAAAACACAGTAAAAGACTTTCAGCCGCAGCATTGCCCAGGTCCTGACAACTAGACAACAGAAACAGGATTTGTTATCTGGATAGCAAACCAAAAGGGAGAGTCCCAATTCCAGACAAAGTCTGAACCCTGAGAACACTGGGAGAAAAGACAGGACTTTTCATCAAATTCCTTCATAAATCTCATTTGATTTTTAAAAATTGTATTTAAGTCAATGGGATTGTGCTTGCCCAAGGTCAAACAATTAGGTAATTATTAAGGTTCTGAGACCAGATTTTATCTCACATCCTCCTGACTCCAGGTCTGGTGTGCCACCTAGATGCCTCTCTCATTTGATTTTTAATCTTGATTAATTTTGCCAATTCTTGTAGGGTTGATACTGAATTATTTTTTTTTCCTTAGAGACTTTCTTTGTTGTTCTTCTGACATCATTTTCTTCTTCAGATG